>NC_057935.1:32023550-32077728 GCF_018555375.3 Anguilla rostrata | reverse complement strand
CATAGCAACCACCTAGCAACACCATAGTAACCACCTAGAACACCATAGCAACCACATAGCAACACCCTAGCAACCACCTAGAATACCTACACAACCACCTAGCACCACCTAGCAACAATCTGGAACACCATAACAACTGCCTAGCAACACCTAGCAACCACCTGGAACACCATAACAACTGCCTAGCAACACCTGAGCAACCGCCTAAAAACTCCATAGCAACCACCACTAGCAACATACCTACAATAGCAACCACTTAGAATACCCTAGCAACCACCTAGCAACACCCTAGCAACCACCTGGAACACCATATTAACTACCTAGCAACACCCTAGCAACAACCTGGAACACCATAACAACTGCCTAGCAACACCCTAGCAACCACATGGAACACCATAGCAACGACCTAGCAACATCCTAGCAACCACCTGGAACACCATAACAACTGTTTCGCAACACCCTAGCAACCTCCTATAACACCATAGCAACCACCTAGCAACATCCTAGCAACCACTTAGAATACTTTAGCAACACCCTAGCAACCACCTAGAACTCCATAGCAACCACCTAACAACACACTAGCAACGACCTGGAACTCCATAGCAACCACCTAGCAACACCCTAGCAACGGCTTAGTACTCCATAGCAACCACCTAGCAACACCCTAGCAACGGCCTAGAACTCCATAGCAACCACCTAGCAACACCATAGCAACCGCCTAGAACTCCATAGCAACCACCTAGCAACACCCTAGCAACCACCTAGCAACACCATAGCAACCGCCATGAACTCCATAGCAACCACCTAGAACACCCTAGCAACGGCCTAAAACTCCATAGCACCCACCTAACAACACACTACCAAACACCTGGAACACCATAGCAAATGCCTGGCAACACCCTAGCAACGAGCTATAACGCTATAGCAACCACCTAGCAACAGCATATAACCTAACCCATAGACACCGCAACACCATAGCAACCACTGACACCTAGCAACACCATAGCAACCTAGCAACACCTGGAACACCATAGCAACACCTAGCAACACCCTAGCAACCACCTGGAACACCATAACAACGCCTAGCAACACCCTAGCACCACCTGAACACCATAACCTGTAGCAACACCTAGCAACCTAGAACACCTAGCAACCACTAGCACACCTAGCAACCACTTAGAATACCCTAGCAACACCCTAGCAACCACCTAGAACTCCATAGCAACCACCTAACAAAACACTAGCAACGACCTGGAACTCAATAGCAACCACCTAGCAACACCATAGCAACTGCCTAGAACTCCATAGCAACCACCTAGCAACACCCTAGCAACGGCTTAGAACTCCATAGCAACCACCTAGCAACACCATAGCAACCGCCTAAAACTCCATAGCAACCACCTAGCAACATCCTAGAAACCACTTAGAATACCCTAGCAAACACCTAGCAACACCCTAGCAACCACCTGGAACACCATAGCAACCACCTAGCAACACACTAGCAACCACCTGGAACACCATAGCAATTGCCTGGCAACACTCTAGCAACCACCTAGAACTCCATAGTAACCACCTAGCAACAGCATAGCAACCACCTGGAACACCATAGCAACCACCTAGCAACACCATGGCAAACACCTGGAACACCCTAGCAACGGCCTAGAACTCCATAGCAACCACCGAGCAACACCATAGCAACCACCTAGAACACCATAGCAACCACCTAGCAACACCCTAGCAACCACCTGGAACACCATAGCAACCACCTAGCAACACCCTAACAACAATCTGGAACACCATAACAACTGCCTAGCAACACCCTAGCAACCACCTATAACTCCATAGCAACCACCTAGCAACATCCTAGCAACCACTTAGAATACCCTAGCAATCCCCTGGCAACACCCTAGCAACCATAGCAACCACCTAACAATACACTAGCAACCACCTAAACCACCTAGAACACCATAGCAACCACCTAGCAACACCAAAGCAACTACCTGGAAAACCATAACAACTGCCTAGCAACACCCTAGCAACCGCGTATAACTCCATAGCAACCACCTAGCAACATCCTAGATACCACCTAGAATACCCTAGCAACACCTTAGCAACCCCCTATAACTCCATAGCAACCACCTAGCAACATCCTAGCAACCACTTAGAATACCCTAACAACCCCCTAGCAACACCCTAGCAACCACCTGGAACTCCATAGCTACCACCTAACAACACTCTAGCAACCACCTGGAACACCATAACAACTGCCTAGCAACACCCTAGCAACCACCTAGCAACATCCTAGCAACCACCTAGAATACCCTAGCAACACCCTAGCAACTGCCTATAACTCCATAGCAACCCCCTAGCAACACCCTAGCAACGGCCTAGAACTCCATAGCAACCACATAACAACACACTAGCAACCACCTGGAACACCATAGCAAATGCCCGGCAACACCCTAGCAACCGGCAATAACGCCATAGCAAACACCTAGCAACACCATAGCAACCATCTAGAACACCATAGCAACCACTTAGCAACACCCTAGCAACCACCTGGAAATCCATAGCAACCACCTAGCAACACCCTAGCAACAATCTGGAACACCATAACAACTGCCTAGCAACACCCTAGCAACCACCTGGAACACCATAGCAATGACCTAGCGACACCCTAGTAACCGCCTATAACTCCATTGCAACCACCTAGCAACATCCTAGATACCACATAGAATACCCTAGCAACCCCCTAGCAACACCCTAGCAACCATCTAGAACTCCATAGCCACCACCTAACAACACACTAGCAACCACCTGGAACACCATAGCAATTGCCTGGCAACACTCTAGCAACCACCTAAAACTCCATAGTAACCACCTAGCAACACCATAGCAACCACCTGGAACACCATAGCAACCACCTAGCAACACGCTAGCAACCACCTGGAACACCATAACAACTGCCTAGCAACACCCTAGCAACCGCGTATAACTCCATAGCAACCACCTTGCAGCATCCTAGCAACCACTTAGAATACCCTAGCAACCCCCTAGCAACACCCTAGCAACAACCTAGAACTCCATAGAAACCACCTAACAACACACTAGCAACCACCTGGAACACCATAGCAACCGCCTAGCAACATCCTAGCAACCACTTAGAATACCCTAGCAACCCCCTAGCAACACCCTAGCAACAACCTAGAACTCCATAGAAACCACCTAACAACACACTAGCAACCACCGGGAACACCATAGCAAATGCCTAGCAACACCCTAGCAACCGGCTATAATTCTATAGCAACCACCTAGCAACACCATAGCAACTGCCTAGAACTCCATAGCAACCCCCTAGCAACATCCTGGCAACTGGCTCTAACTCCATAGCAACAACCTAGCAACACCATAACAACCAGCTAGAAAACCCTAGCAACCATTTAGAATTCCATAGCAACCACCTGGAACACCATAACAAATGCCTAGCAACACCCTAGCAACCGGCTATAACTCCATAACAACCACCTAGCAACACCATAGCAACCACCTAAAACTCCATAGTAACCACCTAGCAACACCATAGCAACCACCTGGAACACCATAGCAACCACCTAGCAACACGCTAGCAACCACCTGGAACACCATAACAACTGCCTAGCAACACCCTAGCAACCGCGTATAACTCCATAGCAACCACCTTGCAACATCCTAGCAACCACTTAGAATACCCTAGCAACCCCCTAGCAACACCCTAGCAACAACCTAGAACTCCATAGAAACCACCTAACAACACACTAGCAACCACCTGGAACACCATAGCAACCGCCTAGCAACATCCTAGCAACCACTTAGAATACCCTAGCAACCCCCTAGCAACACCCTAGCAACAACCTAGAACTCCATAGAAACCACCTAACAACACACTAGCAACCACCTGGAACACCATAGCAAATGCCTAGCAACACCCTAGCAACCGGCTATAACTCTATAGCAACCACCTAGCAACACCATAGCAACTGCCTAGAACTCCATAGCAACCCCCTAGCAACATCCTGGCAACCGGCTCTAACTCCATAGCAACAAACTAGCAACACCATAACAACCAGCTAGAAAACCCTAGCAACCATTTAGAATTCCATAGCAACCACCTGGAACACCATAACAAATGCCTAGCAACACCCTAGCAACCGGCTATAACTCCATAACAACCACCTAGCAACACCATAGCAACCACCTAGAACTTCATAGCAACCACCAACTAACACAACACCCTAGCAACCACCTGGAACACCACTAGCAACACACCTAGAAACACCCTAGCAACCAACCTGGAACACCATAACAACTACTGCCTAGCACACCAGCCTAGCAACCGCCTAGAATTCCATAGCAACCACCTGGAACACCCAATAGCAAATGCCATAGCAACACCCTAGCAACTGGCTTTAACTCCATAGCAACCACTAGCAACACCATAGCAACCACTTAGCAATAACCCTAGCAACCCCTAGCAACACCTAGCAACACTCCATAACTCCATAGCAACCACCTAGCAACATCCAAGCAACCACCTAGAATACCCTAGCAACACCACTAGCAACCGCCTATAACTCCATAGCACAAACCAACCCACTAGCAACCACCCTAGCAACCACCTAGCAACTCCATAGCAACCACCTAGCAACACCCTAGCAACCCCTAGAAACTCCATAGCGCCACCTAGCAACACCCTAGCAACCACCTAGAACTCCATAGCAACCACCTAGCAACACCCTAGCAACGGCCTAGAACTCCATAGCAACCACCTAGCAACACCATAGCAACCACCTAGAACTCCATAGCAACCACCTAGCAACATCCTAGCAACCACTTAGAATCCCCTAGCAACCACCTAGAACTTCATAGCAACCACCTAGCAACACCCTAGCAACCACCTAGAACTCCATAGCAACCACCTAGCAACACCATAGCAACCGCCTAGAACTCCATAGCAACAACCTAGCAACACCCTAGCAACCACCTAGAACTCCATAGCAACCACCTAGCAACCTAGACCTGCAAAACCACCCTAGCAAACACCTAGCAACCAACCACGCCTAGAACTCCTAGCAACCACCTAGCAACACCTAGCAACCCTAGACACTAAAAGCAACACCTAGCAACCACCCTAGCAACCACCTGAACCATAGCAACCACCTAGCAACACCGCTAGCAACCACTTGGAACACCATAACAACTGCCAAACACCCTAGCAAACGCCTATAACTCCATAGCAACCACCTAGCAACATCCTAGCAACCACTTAGAATACCTAGCAACCCCCTAGCAACCACCTGGAACCCAAGCAACCACCTAACAACCACTAGCAACCACCTGAACACCATAGCAACCACCCGCAACACCCAGCACCATTGGAACACATGCAATGCAGCAACACCTAGCAACCAGCTATAACTCCAAATCAACCACCTAGCAACACCATAGCAATCGCCTAGAACTCCATAGCAACCACCTAGCAACACCCTAGCAACCACCTGGAACACCATAACAACTGCCTAGCAACACCCTAGCAACTGCCTATAACTCCATAACAAATGCCTAGCAACAACCTAGCAACCACTATAACTCCACAGCAACCACCTAGCAACACCCTAGCAACCACTGGACACCATAGCAACCACCTAGCAACACCCTAGCAACCACCTGGAACACCATAACAACTGCCTAGCAAACAACCTAGTAACCACCTATAACTCCATAGCAACCACCTAGAATACCCTAGCAACACCCTAGCAACTATCTATAACTCATAGCAACCACCTAGCAACATCCTAGCAACCACTTAGAATACCCTAGCAACCCCCTAGCAACACCCTAGCAACCACCTAGAACTCCATAGCAACCACCTAACAACACACTAGCAACCACCTGGAACACTATAGCAAATGCCTGGCAACACCCTAGCAACCACCTAGAACTCCATAGCAACCACCTAGCAACACCATAGCATCCACCTAGAACACCATAGCAACCACCTAGCAACACCCTAGCAACCACCTGGACCACCATAACAACTGCCTAGCAACCGCCTAGCAACCGCTTATAACTCCATAGCAACCACCTAGCAACATCCTAGCAACCACCTAGAATACCCTAGCAACACCCTACCAACCACCTGGAACACCAAAACAACTGCCTAGCAACACCCTAGCATCCGCCTATAACTCCATAGCAACCACCTAGCACCACCCTAGCGACCACCTAGAATTCCATGAAACCACCTAGAACTTCATAGAACCACCTAGCAACACCCTAGCAACTGCCTCAGACATCATAGCAACTACCTACCACTGTTCACTCCGTTCAGCACAAAGTCGACTTTGCGTTGGCGGCAACCACACTTCACAATTTTTGCAGGAATTGTCTAATTATTATTCCACCCATTTTTTGGACCGCTACTCCTCCCAGAGTTTTCGCACCACACACACGTGCCATATGTCAAATTGACCGGCTTATTTGGGAATCGTGTGCTATTACTTTGTGGAAAGTTTCGCTGCACAGTTTTTGAGAAATATGACTTTTTTTGGCCAATTTTTCCCATTGAAAATGAATGGGGACGTGACGTCATAAAAATGTGAATTATGAAGTTACAGCATTGGTCGGCTTTGCACACGTGATGCGGTCCGTGTATGTCCTCACCAGCCACCAGAAAGGATATAGATGAATGCGGAAGTGAACGCGATAAAACGGTATTCCAAATGAAAAATTACAAATGAATACGCTGTCAGCTAGGTATATCAACAAACATATGGCGTAGGCATACCCAGAAGTCCTCAATAATAATAGTATTTCACAAGATATTACGCAAATTCTTTCACGACGTTTCGTCAGGTCCAGCGTCTTTGAATGCTAGTGCTAACAAAGAGCGAATGTGTTTAATGCGATTATGAGAGAACTTTCGGTTGACCTAAAAAAACGATATTCCAAAACCAAAAATAGACGTGCTGTTATACCTGGTTAGAAAGCTTATGCTCTCACCTACTGAATAAACAAATTCTCAAACAAGCCAGACTGTACTAAAAAGTGCAACAACGCCGTCAACAACACGTGTGCAGCAGCTTCTGGTCCGTCTCCAGAAAAAGACGTCAGCTTGTAATACCACATATGTTGCTTTGGGTGTTCTCTAACTTTGTAGTACAAACTGGCTTGATCTACACATCATCAATCTAATAGGTGACAGAATAAGCTTTCTAACAATGTATAATATGTCAAATTTTACTTTTGTAATACCGTTTTATATTCCAGCGTGTTGGAAACTTTGGTCTCTTTATAACTGCATTCAGTGAGTGAAAGCAGCGCTTTCTCACCCCAACGCGTTTGCTACAGTACACAACTCCGCTTGCTTGTTGATGCACCCCTCGTTATAACAGAAGTTATTAGTACTGGCTACCAGCCGATGCTTATTCACAGAAGCTGTATGCAACTATTTTAACACATATTTCTCGCCTCATTTTATTTCTTAGAAATTTGGGTCGGCTGACACGTAATAGGCTATCCTCTGTCTACGAGTTGGTATCTAAGGTAACAGATTAAACTCTGAATTGCAGCCCAGTTAAATGTTTTTAGTTGAATGGTAAAAATGAGCTGAACTTAACGTAAAACCATAAATAAATCAAATTAATCTCCTTAGCCCTGTCTTACTTTTTAAAATGGTGCCGTCCCGCAGTGTAGACATAGGGTTTTTCCAAAACCCTCTGAACTGGCCAGCTAGCTTTATGATTCGCCGTCACTCGTCACAACATACCGTGAGTAAAACATTGATCTCAAGTATTGATGCAGGGTTAATTTAGCTCTGAATATGTGTGTCGCAAATCAGCTCATTGCCGTGATGTTATAGCATGTATACCATGCTCTGGATTGTATTGCATGAATATCTGGAAGGTTTTCTTTAAGAATATATTGGACTTTGCAGGAAACCGTTTGATTTCTTTAGTTTATTGCATTAAAAAAAAGGTATGTATAGAATTTAATGACCATTTTGAGTATTTTACGATCCAATAATTCCAGATTCCTACAGTAAAAATCCACAAACACTTTTGCACGTATACCTTGGGACTTCAAAAATCGAGTTTAATTTCCGCGAAACTATTTGAATTGATCATTTTATATAATATTAATAGATTTAACGTAATAGCTATTTTTGAGTATTTAAATCTCAGTTTTGAAGTATTTAACACTGCATTCTGGAGTTTACAAAATATTATAATTCATTTATTTTTTTATTTCTTTATTGGAGTGCTGAAAGCGCAAGTAATACCTTTATCTGCGGTAGAATTGTGTCACAATCGGTTTACCGTAAAGAGCGACGAAGACCGCGCACAAACTTTTTAGATTGCTTGACCGATCTTTCTCGAAGTGCTGATGGCGTGACCGCAGTTTCCTATATACCGTTATAATGACCTTTAGTCGTCATATCTCCTCAAATCGTACCGTAAAAAATCTATTATTTAGTAGGGTATGCATATAGTCTAGACCTTTGTCATTCACAAATCCAGAGAAATTGTGGACTATGTAACACACTCGCATACTTTGTATTTGTTATATCCCAGAAGTAATTATTATAATACTGTGGTAAAAACAATTTCATCATAGGTGTGCACTTACTCTGAGCCTGGTTTAATACAAATTTGGCGTAGGCTATGTGTGGCCTAGGTAAATCTTGAAAAATGCGCTTTTATAAATTGCAGCAGTAAAGTAAAATATATTATTGTCCTTCGAGAGTATTCCTTTTCAAAATGCCAGGAGAAAAGAATACTCCGCATTGTTCCGTATATTTTTATATTAATTCATTGACATACTACTAAACTTTCTGTCTTTCTTGACGTTGTGCTTACCGAAGTACCACTATACGCCGTGTAGAGCGGATGGCTTGACAGTAGTAATTTATTGACCTACTACATTGGGCTAGTTCATTTTCTAAATACCACATGAAAAGAATGGCTCTTTCTGTCTTTTCCAGACGTTGTGCTTACCGAAGTAACACTTTAGTGTAGCCGCGCACACAAATTTGACGAGCGGGTAGTTTGACAGTTTTTTTAAAGAGCGGATTGCTTGCTAGCAAACCCTAGATTAAAGTCGGGGTTAGCCCACTTTTGAATTTGCCAGTGTGAAACGTCTGTGCAGGGTTAAGAGGCCAGTTAGCCCACAATTAAAATGGTTCTAGAATGCATTTAGCCCAGGGTTAAGTCCAGTGGGAAAGCCCTTTATTTGGACGTTTCGTTCGCGAGCTATTGTTGCCGGAAGTCCGAATATTTTTATTTTGTATTTATTTTATTTATTTATTATTTTGAAAGTCCGAACATTCCAATATAAAACTAACTTTATGGCGATAACGTTAAATCACGTGAGGTCAGGTAATACTAGTCCAGTGTGAATTGACACGACTGAAATTCCAAACCAACAAGCACGCAGGGATTTCTGTTAAGTGGCCCAACCCACAGCATAAAGTCTTAAAATTCCTCGAGTTTGCACTCATTTTACCCCAAAGGAAGAAGTTCGCCTCATCTTCCGCTTTACTAGCTGAGATGAAAAATTACAAACAGTTTCTGTTTTTACTTGTCGCGGTCGTGTCAGTCGGCTTCGTCTCAATTGTTTTTGTTCTGCGATGGGTACTGTATTTTAAAGAAGGCCTGGCATGGGACGGAGGACTGGCCGAATTCAACTGGCACCCAGTATTGATTGTTACCGGATTTGTTTTCATACAGGGAATCGGTGAGAGAGCCAACGGTTTTAATAGGTTCTGCCCATGTATTGAAAACTGCGATTGGCGTTTGTCTCTTTGCTAACCAGACATGCCTGGTCTACGTTTAGATTGATAGGCAAATAGGATCATAGCGTTGTCTGCGTTGAACGAATTTATAGCGTGATAATTTATAGGTAACAGTAGTTAGCTGTATAACTATTAAGCACTGCCAAACTCATGGTTCTGTTATGTTGTGTATTCACATTTAGCCAATCTACATTGAATGAGCAAGCTGGGATTGCAGTTTTGAACTATGTCAGTCTTCATTTTAGTTTGAGGCTCATGTTGTATTAGTGAATAATAGATTATCTAATTATTTAGAGAGCCTCTACAGAATCCAGACAGGATAACTTTATAGGGTCTCTTTCTCATGTGCACGTTCATTCATGTCGGCATGCTATAGCTAAAAAAATCTTGAGATCATGATGTTGTGTCGTCTGTTTTAGAAGAAGTCATTAACTATACAGGATATTGTCATAATTTAATAACATAACTAAGCGGTGTCTGACATGTATTGTCACTTGTAAATAACTACATGGCACAGTGGCCTTTGTTCCTTTAAGGTCTCATAACCAAATTTTATTATGGGGTCCTGACTCTTTCTAATTAATTTTGGACTTTGGTTTCAGCCATCCTGGTGTACAGACTCCCATGGACATGGAAGTGCAGCAAGCTTATGATGAAGTTAATTCATGCTGGCCTGAACATCCTGGCTTTTGTTTTTGCTGTGGTATCTGTGGTAGCAGTGTTTGACTTCCACAATGCTGCAGACATTCCCAACATGTACAGTCTGCACAGTTGGGTGGGTCTGGCTGCTGTCATTCTTTACGGCCTACAGGTGAGTGGATAAGATGTTTATCTGAGCAAACTGCATCATGAAATAGGGTATGAAATTAAAACATATTTCTGGACTTTCCTCATGGCATGCCCAGATAAAGCAGTGATGTAGTGGGCAGTAGTGTAGTATAATGGGTAACCTGCTTCAGTATATATCCAGCTGTATAAATGGAGAAAATGTAAATGCTATATAAAGTTGTGTAACTTGCTCTGGATAAGAGCGTCTGCTAAATGCCTGCAATCAGTGGCGTAGGTTTCGTTTTTAACAGGGGGGGGGGCAGATTAAGCGGGTGGTCTGGGGGTCCTCCCCCAGGAAATGTTGAGCATCAAACACTTCATTTCCTCCATTCTGGTGAATTTTTATGCACCAATTTGTGCCTTTTCTGCATCAATTTATGGTGGAAATGTAAAGGAAAACACAAAATTCAGGGGGACAAATGCACATGTTCAAAATATTGAGGGAGCGCTAACGTTAAAAAGAGATATTAATAGCTAAAACAAACTTGTAATTTTACTCATGTTAGCTAGCAAACAAATAGCAAGAAATCAAGCTTGTTCTAATGAAAAACGTTTCAGCTAAAATTAATAATCCATTCATTACTTTCTAGCCAGCTTACCAGGTTAAAATTATTGTGGTTATGTTCAGTTTAATTCGTTCAAAATCAAAACACGACTTGCAAGAAAATATTGGTAGGTAGCTAACAAGCAAACAAGCTAGCCTTACAATCAAGGTTATTTGATTCTTACAATCCTACTCAAGTTAGCTAGCAATGCGTTTATTACTTTCTAGCCAGCTTGCCAGGTTAAAATTAACTGTGGCAATTCCTTATGACAATGAATTATTTTCCACCACGTAAGTAATTCAGTTCATGTAAACCGTTACGTTGATACACACTCCTCTCTTGAGCGTCTAGCAGCGATTATGGGCGAACTATCGAGATGCTTGTACTCCACGTAGATCATAAACCCTTGAATATAAAAACGACTCATTGAAATCGGTTGAGAAATGTAAACGTTATAATGCTTTTTAATCAGAAAAACCGCAGCTCCCCCGTTTACTTGTATTTGTTTACAGGTCAGTCTTGCCTGGACCAATATGGCGGCGACGTTGACGTACGATTCAAAGGCCAATGCGGCGTCTATGTATATATGTCTACGGGTAAATCTATCGCTGTTTCCGTCACAGAACTTTAGACACAAGCAAAATCGGAAGCGCTATCCTAAATTTTCTTCATACCGTTTTTATTTCTGTAAGGGGTATGGGAAGTGAAGTCCATAGTGTGATCGTCTTGAGAAATCACCTCTAATTGTTGACTACATATCCCATTTGTGCTTTCGTAAGCTCAAACTTTTCGGTGCCATGGGGTTAAATCATTGCTACTGTGTGAAGAGGGGAGTCAATAATTCACGTTATGTTTACAGGCGTTACAGACCTTTCCACAAAATTTTGAAGTCATCTTTTATTGCTATTGCAGCCTTTATTGTATGAAAGCTTTACATGGGAGAGGGATCAGTTATGGTTGGGGTTGACAGTTCGATTCTTTACAAACATTGGGGGGGACACGTCCCACCCGTCCCACCCGGTTCCTACGCCAATGCCTGCAATGTAATATAGTGAGCTGCCCTGTTATCAGGAATTCAATTTTGGCAGTGTTAGTACCATAGACATATAGGATAATATAGTTAGTACAGGCTGACCTGGAGTTTTCAAATCAAGTTTTTTTGTGTGCTGTTTCCGAAACTGAATGATGCAGCAAAGGGAGGGGGGGGGAAAGAATATTTTACTGTGTTCATATGGTGCAAATACATAGTACAGATACAAATACATTGCAAATACAGTGCAAATACATTGACCTCCTCCGGTATCTCATTTTTTAAACGAAATTGTATTATGCCTGAACTTCTGTGTTTGAAATTTATAAGGTCAACGGATAAAGTCAAAGAGTGAGTATATGTGTCTATAAAGCATTATTTTTGAGACAAAAGTATCATAGTACCAGGGCAGATTGACCTCACTTACCTCTGTTCATCCTCTGGTAATCAACAGATTGCTCTGGGACTGTGTGTGTACCTGGTGCCCATCACCCCAGGGTCCCTGCGAGCTGCCTTCATGCCAGTTCACGTCTACAGTGGTCTGTTAATCTTTACCAGCGTTATTGCCACTGCACTGATGGGAATCACAGAAAAGCTCATTTTTGGTCTGTAAGTATTATGTATAATATAGTGGAATCTTTATGTTTTACCTGAAGGAGAAAACACATAGGACCCATGAAATCGTTTAGCAATCTGGTGAATTTAGTTTGTATGCACTGTAAGACAATTGACAATCCTTTTTCATTTTCCTCTATGAGAATATAAAATGCATTATTCCTTTGCAGACTGTTAGTTTCAACATTCCAACCTTATCTACCACTTCCCCTCTGGATCTTTAGCTCCCTTTGGCCAGTGGAGACATGTTACCAAATGTTTGTGCATTGTAAACCATGCATGAGGTGTTGACCTCCCGCTGGATGATAGCCTCAGACTGCACCAGCTCTGCACCCCGATAATCGCTCTGTTTCTGTAGAGCACCACTGACAACTAGTAGGCCCACTTAGTATTTCAAGGCAGCTTAATAAATACCATTCTAATACCCAAACGGTCTGGAAAAGTGTGTGCATGCTATTAGAATCTTACAGTACTGCGTTTCTGAGTTTCCCTGCACCACTAAGAAATAATTCATCATCTCCCCGTAACCTGTACTTAAAGTACTGTAATCATGTTTGGCATGGTTATCTTTTAAAATTTGTGATGACGGTCAGGAGACAAAGTATGTCCAATTGTCTTGTACAGCTGAATAATTCAACCAGATCTAATTTGCCTAAATAGCTAGGAACACACTAACTAACCAGAGCACTATACGGTGAGCAGAGGGCAAAACGTGAGTCAAGGTAAAAAAGAGTGTACAGTCATACACAAAATCCAATCAGCAAACAAAAAAAAACAAAAAAAAAAAAAGCGAATGGTCAGAAACGCAAAATCACGGGGCAAACAAACTAGAAGGGCTAAGGAAAGAATCAGATTCGAAGGAAACAAGTCAACGGTCATACATGAAACCAGAAGGGCAAGACGGGAATTGGAGTCAAACAAAGATAGGGTCAGATACGCAAAGTCAAATGAAGCAGTCACTAAACACACCACACCAACCACAAGTTTGACGAGCTAGTCTCCGCTGATTGGTGGCAAATGGTGGCTTTTTCAAGCCGAGCAACCGGATACGGAAACAACCAATTAGAACCAATGACAACCGGACGAAGAAACACATGCAAAGGTAACAAATGTAAACACAAACTTACAACGGGGGTCATAACAACACAGAATACTTAATTATCCTCATGACACCATTTTCCTATGACAGAAGGGGAGAATAAATAAATACATATAAAAATGTGAAATATTTATGCCTATAAATACTGAATTTTACAAACCTATTTAGACATACATTAGCCCAATTAATACACTATAGGTTTGCTAGTCAAAGTTTTGCCAAATACTGTAAGTACAATAGTATACTTTCTTCAATAATGTAAAAGAATAAAATATCTTATTTGTGAACACAAAGCACTTTGGATTAATGCGCTATATAAATGCAGTCCGTTTACTATTTACAATTTTCTAAACCAAACTATTTAATTCATGCATTTTATTCATGATGTGCTTTTCATATACCCAAAGCACTGGATGCAGACAATTGTTTCAGACATATTTTGTTGTCATTTAAAAAAATGTGTAACACAGCTGAATTGCTGATTATTCCCACTATAAATGACTGCCATTTGACACTTTAATGTGACATATGCATTCAATGACCACATTCTCTTCAAATGGTAAGATGAAAAAACACAGGGCCAAGTTACTTGAAAAAATTTAGGAAACATTGGGTAGCAGCATTGCTTTGGAATTTGTAATTTGTGTGAGCTAAAATAGCCAGTATTTATTGTAACTTGGCCTAATTTTGCTATCAGTACTTTCACTGGCAGGCCTAAATTTTACAAGACTTATAGACCGTTTTTTGCATGTGTGAGTAACTTGGCATTTTTGTATTTTGAAAATGTGTTTTTCCTAAGATAACAATATGATCTATAGACTATTTTATTAAAAGGGCACAATATTTAGCAGTGCGGCACTATTTCTAATGAAAGCGTTGCTTTGTTGGTATAGAATCCACTGGGAAATGGATACTGAAAACATACACTTTCATTCACGTTATTTAGGCTACATTATATCATGCAGGCAAAAAACGGGGTTAAATTGTATGCCAGTTGCTTTCAGTTTCATGCAGGCAAGTGTTTGTCATTGCAATACAAAGACATTTGGGTGAGGGAGATGGTAGGGCTCCAGCAACTGCATAGCTAACTCATTGCGGATTCGGTTCCTTTACGTATTTGTTCTTAAACGTTGCCTTTCAGTTTAGGCACTGTTGCTTTTGATCACACAGACAGGAGGGGCTCGGAGAGCACACCACACTCAAGTGGATCAATTCTGTTGTTGGCTAATTGCTGCTACACAGCCCAATGGTGAAAATTGTTAAATAGGAGTTGCTGCAGCTTCAGTTAATGGCAAGTTTGCAACTTACTGAGAGCTGAGCTAAATTAACTAATCTTTACATGGAAGGGAGTCAGTACCTTTTGTTTCACCAAAAAAGTTTTTTCAGAAAGAACAAATCGTTCACGAACGACACGTCCCTACCTCTGAGTGTTCTGTCCGCTCAAGAACTCTGCCTTGAACTACCGATGGGTTCGTGCTGGCATTGACGTCCGCAAAGGTTTTCTGTGTTGCTCAAGCTTGTCTGGTCCAAGCTGTATTTGTTAGCTTTGAATCTAGCACATCTGCCTTGCCTTGGTCTCGGAGATCCCCCTTTTTATCCTCCCTCTTTCCTCTTCTTCTCTCCACATGACTTGTAAGTAATGTCACAATTAAATTTTCACCTTCTGTGAGATACCCTCTAGCCCTGTGGATATATGTACAGTAATAATCCTGCATGTGCATCTTACCTGTCACCTCATAGTCATATATGTTCATAACTGTTATATCATATTGGGTTTCTATTTAGTGTACTGTATGTCTTGTCCGTCCTGTCATAGCTGTATATTTTAGTATCTTGTGTGTTATATTAGGTTAACATCGTATCCCGTGTTATCAACTTTTAATTGTCAGCGTTACTTATTATTAAAATTCTTCATTGCTAATCAGGGGCGTATGAAACAGGGAGGAAGGTAGGTAACATGAATGCTATGCTATTACTGTTAACGTGTTAAAATACCTTGCCTTCGGAAAGTATTCAGACCCCTTCACTTTTTCCACATTTTGTTACATTACGGCCTTATTCTAAAATTGATTAAATTAATTTTTATTCTCATCAATCTACACACAGTACCCCACAATGACAAAGTGAAAACAGGTTTTTAGAAGTTTTTGCAAATTTATTAAAAATAAAAAACATTTACATAAGTATACAGACCCTTTGCTATGACACTCAAAATCGAGCTCAGGTGCATCCTGTTTCCACTGATCATACTTGAGATGTTCCTACAACTTGATTGATACCACCTGTGGTAAATAATCCAATAAATCAGTTTAAATGTAATAACTAACTCAAACAGGTATTATCAGTCTGGCAGCACAAACTCTTATGAATAGGTCTAAGGTCTATTCTTATTCTTTTAAAATCCTGTTTTTCTTTCCAGGAAAAATCCTAAGTATAAGGACTCCCCCCCAGAAGCAACTTTTGTAAATGTTCTCGGAGTGTTAATTATGCTTTTTGGAGCTCTTGTCATTCGGATTGCCACATGCCCTTCCTGGAAACGCCCGAGTGAGCAGCTTGTCAGCAGCCAACACAACAATAAGGGAGACGCCAACAGAACCATGGGGGGCATGGCTCTGTCCACATGCAGCCCCACTGACTGTTATGACCCAGAGGCCAACTGCGATACCCGTAAGAGGAACAGTAAACCAGATGATCCAGGACAGAGGTCGACCGTGTAACTTCATAATACATTAATTTCCATGTATTGTCATGACATACATTTCTTATAAGACCAGGAATTAATGTATCTCCCAACAGCAATTGCACACAGTTTGTTTTGTTTTTGTTTTTCCCTTTGGTATGATTCTGAGCTACTGTATTTAATCCATGTTTTTTTTTCTCCCCGACTTTCTGGTAAACGGCTTTAATCACCAAAGTTACAATAATTCAGGCACTTTCATCATTTAAATGGCATGAAATGTGAATGCTTTGCAAAACAACCGTATTGGCTGAAACTGAATAACTGAGAAGCTATTTTAATGAGTAGTTGCTTCTCACCGAATTCCAAACAAAATTGGACAATTATTTTTTCCTTCTCTCAGCCCTGTGTGCCACTTACATTACCATTACAGAACTTGGTGGAGCTGTAGAAAACTTACAATTATCATGCATAAAAAGTGATTCTAGGCCTGATTCTAGGTAAATTAGTAACATTCATATATATATATATATATATATATATTGCAGCTTGTTTTAGTTTTATCAGTACTACAGGAGCTGAAAATTATGAATGCATGCGCAGCATAAAATGTATCACTGGAAATATTCAGTCGCAAATTCTGAATGGTTGCTATTGAATGTAAGATTGTTTTTGAAATGTTTGCATTTGTTTAAAGGGCACTTTGTGTTTTTATTGGTATTGTTATACATATACATTTGTTGTTACAATTTATTTTATCAGCAATTGCTCTTCCCAGTATTGAATGGTTAATTGCGACTCTAGGTCTGTCAACTAATTCATCATTTTCCAAGGACCCTCCAAAACTCAAGCAGCCCTTGGGCTCACTCAGTCTGCCAGCTGAACTGCTGCTGCACCAGAGGACTGCAAAGTTGATACAGGCAGCACTGCCACAGAATTTTGTGATTTTTGTATTCTCCGAACAATGAATGGAGAAATTTTGAACTTTGTAATGACCTGTGTAAGTAGCAACACTACTTTAGTATATGCATTGTTGTGTCTCTGAAGGGAAGCCATTTTGCATGGTTTTATAAAAGGTCTATTGAAAATGAAATGCAACTTTTGGCTTGGCTTATCTTATAAAATTATAGTTTTAAAGTAAGATTACTTTATGTTCCTGGATATAGGCATTTTAATAAAAAGCAAATATGAAAATTAGTTTTTCATTGAAAATGATTTCTCAGGATGGATGCATGTGGATGAATGAGTCATTGTTCTGTTCTGATATATTTAAAAAACCATCTCAAATGCACAAACGTTTTATGGGAGAATACAGAATTCCTAACAGACCTCAGCTTTGTGAATTTTAATCTTTCATATCAGTGCACTAGGACTCCACTGAATGTATTTACAACACCTCAATTTGGCCTTTGGCAAAACAAATACCCAGGCAATTGTTTGATGGGATGCACTACATATTATGTTTGATGTGCAAGCAGGGGTTAAATTGGGGATGGACGCGGGTGGATGGCGTCCACCCACCTTTGGTAAATAAATAATTTTGACCGGCAGTTTTACAAATAACTATGACAATCCAGTCCATTTTTCGTTTGTTCCAGTCCATGTGTACCCTCTAGCCAGTTACTCGCTCAACCAATCAAAAATCCAAAGAAAAAAAAACTCTTTTTATATAGACAGGCACAGAAAGAAAAATAGCGTTGATTGTCTTTGATTGTTTGGAAGCGGACGTGGTAGACAATTTCATTAAAGTTACAATCTCGAAGATTTCCGTTTCGTTCTCTTTGGCGGTACCAATGGCGAGAAGTGGTAATTGCAGGTGTGTTTTTGGATCTCACTTCCGATAGATCCAACCGGATCCAACCAGTGTCGCCTGTGTGACGTCAGCCAGTTGATACCTGGGCCACGCCAACTGACTGTTGTTATACGCCAAATGGTTGTTATAAAAGTAACATTATGTACATAGTCATTCGTTGTCTAACATTAAGCTCACTTAAACTGTCTTTACACTGCCGAGCCGGGATACAATGCTGTAGCAGACCTGGGGTAGAATTAGTGATGATCAATTTCCATAAATGTTCTTTATCCTTTTGCTCGGTATGAACATCTTTACACTGCAGAGAAGAATTCGCGGGATTCACTGTGGCTCGTGCAATTATGTATCTCGTGCACAATAAACAGTCTTTTTCGTGAATGATCGTTGTGTGATATTTTTGAAACAACTGCCTTGCAAAATGTTACCCCTGGTGTTTCTGGTTTTGCTAGCTAAACTGTTCAAGAATAAAGCTGAGCTGGGTGTTAAATTAACAATCAGAACAAAAAGAATAAAACAAAAACAAAGGAGATTTCATCAAAAAAGGGCATCAAGGCTGAAGGAGCATATGAGAAAGCGAAATAATAACAATGCTAATCCATACTGCCATATTCTTTTATTTTTACACATCTTTACACAGAAATCAGACCGGGCTCTGCTCCACGTATACCCCGGCTTTATTCCGATCATTATAATATATTGATGAACTTGATGGCAAGGTAAATAACGGTAACGTTAAGGCCAGTTCAGATCAATGATTCTCAACGAGACTAAACGGTTTTAGAATGCTGCAGAGAAAATTGCAGCGGTGTGAACTGGTTAGTAGCAGAGCCGTTGCCTGCCCTGGGGTCTCAAAAGAACCACCATGTCAAATCGCCAAGTGCAGTTTTAGAACGTTTACAATCAGACGTCTTGGAATTTTGCGAGTTGCATCCAGTCTCGTTGCGAATCATTGGTCTGAACTGGCCTTTAGTTAGCTACACTGCAACGTTGCAGCAAGGTAGCATTGCATTCGAGAGACGGTTTGCTAGGTTGGTATCGGTCGGTAGCGTTAGCTAGCGTTTTTTCTAATCATTAGCTGACATTAGATTGTGTTAATTACATTAGCTAGCCAGCTAACACAACGTTACCTGATATGAGAGATGGATACTGCGCAACGTTGTCTAAACTAATGTTGTCTTACTTGACATGGTCCGGTAGCTGGCGTTAGCTGTGCAAATAGCTATGTAATTTAGTAATGTTACATTGTCATCAAATGTAATACGAAATCTACATCAACAACTAATATAACCTCTCATGTTACACAAAAACTTAGCCTACCCTCTCTGGCGGACCAACCACTGATGGGTGATGGAAAACGCGTCACTAACTATGCGCCGCTTGTGATTTTTTCCCGGGAATGTCGCCACAGATACCCAGTTCTTTAATCATAAATTATATAAATTAATATAATAGACTCAATCACCATTGTGTTACCTAATTCGGCGATAGATAGTGACTTAACAGACATTTATTTTAATGAAAATCTTTGAGATTATTACTTTAACATGTAATTTCATCTTTGCAACATTTTAAAGAGAGATGTATAAACAGCCCCCACGAACGCCGGCTATTATTAACGGCAACTTTGATTGCTTGAGCAAAATCAGGTTGCTGGTCAGCAGCTAAGCTAGGATGGAATATTTCCCACATAGGCCTACATAACGTTTTAGAAGCGGCGACTGGTGAGCTGAAAATTTGCGGGGCGCAAAACTTTCCGTTAAACTAATCATTGATCTCAACCGGTTCTCATTAGTAATTTTCCTTTATTATCAAGTGTGCCAACGATCGGACTAATCAAATGGCAAGTAGCCTAACACACAGCGTCTTCATACCGTGTTAGGGGGATTAAATCATAAATTCAATTTATCCGTTAAAAATATGTTTTAATCACAAAGTGGACTACACTTAAGATACACCAGTCTGTTATCTACTGTGTTAGCTTTCAGAATGACCAGCAAAACAAAACCTGCACTTCAATTTTGTTTACAATTTACGCATTGCAGATATTTGCCATGAATACGCGTGCGGAGAAAGAAGTGCATGTATTCGCAAATAATGTTGATCAAAAATGTGCACAATTTTGTACTGCAAATGAAAATAGCCTAAATGTAGGTTATAAGGCCTAGGCTACTTGCTAAAACTGCCTATTTGGGGAGAGCTGGCTATGATAGTATTGAGCAGCCTATTCTGTGGATTAATTATATTGATACTCAAGGAAAATCAGGGGAAGATTCCGCCACTGCTTAGTGATTAAAACTGATTTTTCTAAATCACATTTATCATTTAATCTCCCTAACACAGTGCGAAGAAGCTGTGTCCCCCTTTCCAATTGCTTAGATCGTTTGCATGCTTGTTAATCACTGAAAATTAATTAAAACGGTTTGAGATCAATGGTTAGTTTAAAGGAAAGTTTCGCGTCCCACCAATTTTCAGCTCACCAGTCGCCGCCTATTAAGAAAGATGGATAAAGGAGGAAGAAAGGGAGGACAAAAGAGAAGGATGACCGATTATTTTCGTGGGTAAAAAAAAATTCTCAAAATTAATGACACTGAATAAACTTTAAATATTTTATGTAAAAGCTTGCATCAATAGTATACATTCTTTTTAAAATATTGTGTCAAGATGAGTCACACCCCTCTGAACTTCCAACACACAGAAACACGGGAAACCACAAGTTCTTTCCGCACTTACGTGCTCTTTTATTTCAGCCGATCTGGCTTTTGGTAGTTATACACCAGACACAATTTTTCTTTCCGTTGTCCCTTTTCTTGTACAGAAAACGTATGTTTGTTATACAAGAAAAGGGACAACTTCTTCTTTCAAGACTCCCGGTCTCCGCTTTTAAAACCCCAGGCTCACTGTTGAACAATCAGAGGCAATCAACGCAATCAAACAATTAGCAGCTGTGACGTTGGATCCGAGAGCCGCTCCTGTCACTCTCTCTCTACAGCCAACGCCAAACCACGCCCACCCTACCACACATTGTTTTCCTTAATTACAATTATGTGCACAATGCGTTAAAGATACAACTATTTTGAGCTGATGCATTCATTGGTTTGTACCTTTTTTCACCCACCTCCCACCGGATCTCAGGGTCCACCCATCTCCAAAATCCCAATATAACCCCTGTGTGCAAGAACCTTTTTCAAGAGTTTGGGTTGAGTTTGAAATACATTTTAATGAAAAATTCTGATAAACTTTGTCAAATGAAATGTATAAACCTATGTTCTTAATCATCTCTATGCTTTAAGCCTCTATCATATATACTATATTAATTATGCCAGATAAGGTTGTATTAGTTTTGGTAAGGTGTTTAGCAACTCTGTAAGGTTCCATTTAATCTGATAAACAACCCTTTGGGGACAATGAATGTATCACTTTTATTTGATGCTTGGGATAAAATGTGATTTGTCAGTTGTTTCCCATACTGGAGCCTGTTATGTTTAAATGAATTCACACAATATTATCAGAAACAAAAAAACAAACTAAAAAAAACAGACAAGCCTGTTTACATTGTCGGACGACAGGGCAGCTCCCTTCTTCTGAACAATATGCCCAGACAATGAAAAACTGCGTTCACGCTGTTTTACTCGGGAAAACATGGATTCCCATAGAAAACGCTGCTTTATTTTATTGTTAAGGCGTATATTAAATAAGTAAATAGAATGAAACCGATAAACTAGTTAGGCTGCAGTAATACTGAAATGTAAATATTACTGAAATGTAAATATGATATCACTGTCAGCTGTTTCGTTATTGCAGCATTTGTTTCTGAGCAAAATAACGTTTTCTTGCTACGCTGGCTTGCGAAAAAAGTTGCTGATGGATATCGTAACTTTTACATTTCACATATTGCTATAATGAATGGGAAACATACACGATACACGCATATCACATAATCACGCACCCAAATGAAAATGCATGAAAAGCCTAATACACCATTTTTCTTTCTTACCACGAACTACAAATGCCGCCATTTATCTTAATGTGACGTTACCAATCCGGAAGTCGGAGCTCAGAAATGATGCTCGAATTTCCGACCTATAATTCCGAGTTCTACGACCGTTCAATTGCTTTTTTCACAAGCCGGACCTCGTTTTTTACTAGTTCCGAGTTGCCTTGAATGCAGCATAAGGGTCGGGCAAACGTTCATCGTAACAGATGTGCGTTAACGTGCGTTAAAAAAAAAAAATTAGTGGCGTTAAAACGAATTTGCGTTAATGCGTTATTATCGCGTTAACTTTGACAGCCCTAATATGAACACAATTATACCAACTGTGGTAGGTTGGGTAGGCATTCGTTTGTGTGTGTGTGTGATCTGTTAAATAAAGGAGAAAACAGAAAGAAATTAAATTAATATATGCACATATTTGGGACAATATTGACATTGTTGCTAGTTCACACAAATTATATAAACTGATGACGACCATTGTCATTAAATACAGTATTTACCTAATACGTATCACGATAATTACAATGAAACATAGATTACATCATAGTGACTCTCACTTACAAGAGAAATGCGGCAGTGCGAAACTAGCAAACAAAGTCGGGTCAGAAAACGCGCGTTCATATCGGATTAACATAAATAAGCCCACAATGTGGTTCAAGCCAGAAACTATGCATTTAACTGACTCGAATGCATGATCAAAATAAAGTAAAGTAATTTTCCGATACTCACATTAGTTGCATGAACGCATAAGCGGCAAAAGTAATTCGGGAAGTTTCCATAAATGGCTACCGCTCCTCCAGCGCACATGCCAGACAAACCAAAAGGCAGTTTTATTGAAAAGACCGCACCAGGATACTAGGACACAACATGCTTTCTCACAAATCGAGAGTTGAATTTTGCATTGTAATTCTCGTATTATTCAATAATTTTGTATCCATAGGAATTGTAAAATCCTCATTGACCATGTTCGTAATTTTACGCCATGATCTAATTGTATTATTTATGACAAAATTTCCTACTTTCTTACTCTTTTCATTAAGAGAACATACAGAGAAATACAGTCAGGTCCATAAATATTTGGACATTGACAACGTTATTTACCACAGCATATTGGAGTTGAAATTAAATAACAAATATGAGCTCAAAGCGCAGATCTTCATCTTTAATTTGAAGGTACTTACATCCAAATTGAGTGAACGGTGTAGGAATTACAGCACTTTTTATATGTGCCCCCCCCCCCCCCTTTTTAAGGGACCAAAGGTAATTGGACAATTGGCTGCTCAGCTGTTCCATGGCCAGGTGTGTGTTATTCCCTCATTATTTCATTTACAAGTAAGCAGATAAAAGGTCTAGAATTGTGTGCCATTTGCATTTGGAACCTGTTGCTGTTAACTCTCAATATGAAGTCCAAAGAGCTGTCACTCTCTGTGAAGCAAGCCATCATTAGGCTGAAAAAAAAAAAAAAACCCATCAGAGAGATAGCAAAAACGTTAGGTGTGGCCAAATCAACTATTTGGTACATTCTTAAAAAGAAAGAATGCACTGGTGAGCTCAGGAACACCAAAAGGCCCGGAAGACCACGGAAAACACCTGTGGTGGATGACAGAAGAATACTTTCCCTGGTGAAGAAAAACCCCTTCACAACAGCTGGCCAGATCAAGAACACCCTCCAGGATGTAGGTGTATCTGTGTCAAAGTCAGCAATCAAGAGAAGACTTCACCAGAGTAAATACAGAGGGTTTACCACAAGATATGATTTATATCTTGATTTATTGGTGAGCCTCAAAAACAGGAAGACCAGATTAGAGTTTGCCAAAAAACATCTTTAAAAGCCTGTACAGTTCTGGAACAACATCCTATGGACAGATGAGACAAAGGTCAACTTGTACCAGAATGATGGGAAGAGAAGAGTATGGAGAAGGGAAGGAACTGCTCATTATCCAAAGCATACCACTTCATCTGTGAAGCATGGCGGAGGTAGTGTTATGGCGTGGGCATGTACGGCTGCCACTGGAACTGGTTCCCTTGTATTTATTGATGATGTGACTGCTGACAAAAGCAGCAGGATGAATACATTATACTTCATTAATGAAGATTTTTTAAATATTTATCCATTGTTCACTCTCTGATTGTTTGATTATATGATGTAAATAACCTTGAGCAGCTAACTGATGTAACTCAATGACCCTCTCTATGATCTACCCATTGTGACTCTAGCCCAGGGGTGGGCAATTCCAGTCCTGGAGGGCCGGTGTGTGTGCAGGTTTTTGTTTCCACCAATTGCCCTGGGTAAATGAGCTGATTGATTGTATATGTCATGTTCCGGTGTTCCTGTCTGCGTTTTCCCTGTTGGGCCGCCAGATGGCGGCACTTCTGTTTTGTGGCCTGTTCCCCCCCTGTTAATTGTATTATTGGTTTGTCTCGTTATCCCATCATTGTTCCCACCTGTGTCTTATCCCCTCCTTCTGGTTTGATTGTTTTTTGAGTTCACCTGTGTCTTGTTACCCCTGTCTATTTAAGTTTCCCCCTCCCTTGACTCAGGTGCTGGTTCCTTGTGGTTATGTCAGATTGTTGTGCTCTGCCTTTCCGTGTTCTGCCCTGTCCATGTTCTGCCCTGCCCGTGTTTGTGAGTTCGACTTGTTTTCTGTTCATGTGTTCCTGTTCTTGGCTTTCTAGTGTTTTTTTTTGGAGTTTCTGCATTTCCTTTGTTCCTGTGTTTGTTCCCAACTTGCGTATGTTTTAGACCCTTTGTACCTGCCTGTGTTTGTGACCTGTTTGTGTTTGTTCCACTTGTACTCTGTCCTGCCTGTGTTTTTGAGTTCCTGTTGTTTCATTAGATATTGTTTGTGTTTGTTCCCGACATCTGTTTGTTTTCACCATATCTACCTGCCTGTGTTTTGTTTTACCTTTCCTTGTGCTCCGCCTTCCCGTGTTCTGCCCTGTCCGTGTTCTGCCCTGCCCTGCCCGTGTTTGTGAGTTCGACTTGTTTTCTGTTTTATTTCGATATTTTTTGAGTTTGTTTTGGCCTTCGTGCCCTTGTCTGTTCCCTGGTTGTTTGCACTTTTTGTTAGTAAAATCTTTGTTAATTTTCCCTTTTGAGTTCGTGTTTTTTTCCCCTCTGCGTTTGGGTCCCCTCTACCCGTACCGTGACAGTATAAACCAACACTGATTCCGTTGTAAATTAGATTACAGAAAAAAATTTGGCTGTCATTCATGCGTTTATCAAGGAATGTATCAAAAATGATGGCGTAAATGTTAGGGCTAATTGCATAATTAAGGCCAGAAGTTGGCATGAAAACCAGTAACAGATATGGCCCTTGTTGCCCGCCTCTGCTCTAGCCCTCGCTGCAAACCTCGTAAGAGCGTAGTAGTAGGAGGGATCTTATCTGAGCAGGGTATTGTGGGAAGTGGAGTTCCACAGGGATCGGTGCTGGGTCCACTGCTCTTCCTCATTTACATAAATGACCTTGACACGGACATTGAAAGTACACTAGTTAAATTTGCAAATGATATAAAACTGGGAGGTTTAGCCAACAGTTTGGAATCTACTAAAGTAATCCAAGAAGATTTAAACAGAATCCAGAAGTGGGCAGAAACCTGGCAAATGAAATTCAATATAACTAAATGTAAAGTTCTACATATGGGGAATAAAAACATAGGGTAGGATTACTTTATGGGTGGTACAAAATTAGAATGTGCACATGTGGAAAAAGACTTGGGAGTAATAGTTGATCAAAGCCTATCAGGGTCCGGTCAATGTGCTGTAGCAGTAAAAAAAAAAAAGCCAATAGGATGCTGGGATACATAGCCAGGAGTACTGAGTATAAATCTAAGGAGATCATACTCACCCTATACAATACCCTTTTCAGACCACACTTAAGAGTATTGTGTACTACAAGAAAGATATAGAGGTGCTGGAAAAGGTCCAAAGACGGGCAACCAGATTGATTCTGGGTATAAAAGATAAGTGTTATGAGGAAAGGCTTGAGATGCTTGGACTTTTCAAGCTTAGTAAAAGGAGACTTAGGGGAGATTTGATTGAGGCCTTGTTTTGTTAACCGAACTCAAGGCGGCATAAATGGAAACTGGCAAAGGGTAAATTTCAGACAGACATTAGGAAATATTTTTTTCACACAGAGAGTGGTCAATGTGTGGAATCGCTTGCCTGGACATGTAGTGGAGGAAAAAACACTGGGGGTGTTCAAGGACCGGCTTGATACAGTGTTAGATACTATCTAGCTTTTAGGTAAACTAAGCATCAAGTACAGTTTAGTGGTAGGAATAGACAAGCAGTGTTGAGCTGAATGGCCTGTTCTCGTCTTATGTTATGCTATGTTATGCAATATGATGCAGTTACCTGACAGTCTCATATTCTTCAAGATCATTTCTGCAGTTTGAAATAATACAAATTACAGGGCTACTTACAGGTGGTTCCCCCTCTCCTCTTCCCCTGACAGTTGAGCACAAGAAGGTCAGAGTGCATGCTAAGGGAAAATCAAGTGGTTTGATTGTTAGTGTGTGATAAGCAACCATTATGAGTAGGTGTTGTGTACTCTCCAAAAGGACTATTTTTGACTGCAATACAGGGGGATTGGATGAGTGGTAGTTTTGTCATGTTTTAAATATACTTATTTCAGTGTAGCTGCATTGTGATATTAAGGTTCAAAACCCAGCTATCAAGTGCTGGAGCAAAGGTGTTAGTGGTGACATCAGGAGTGACTAGAATAGAGCTGATAGTGGTCAAATTGTTGGATTAGTGCATTAGGAAGTGTTACTATTTTCAACCCACACTCTCAGACTATATACAACATTACAATACAATGAGAAAAATGTTCGACATTACAACATAATGACAAAAATAGCCAACATAACATAATGACAAAAATGTCGCTGTGAAGTCATCCCAAATCCAACTGCAGCCTGCAATGTTGGTGCAAATTCTTGTTCTGGAAACGTGTGTCTGAATGGAACCTGCTCCTACCTTATAAGCCCACAAGGTCACTCCGATCTCAAGACGCAGGCTACTTGGTAGTCCCAAGAATTTCCAAGAACCTAAAAGGTGGTAGGGCTTTCTCCTACAGGGCCCCACTACTGTGGAACCAGCTTCCAAAATTTATAAAGGAGTCAGACACAGTCTCAATATTTAAATCTAGATTAAAAACGCACCTCTATGCTCAGGCTTACAATCAGTTGTAGTCTGGAAACAGGGTGCGAGAAGCCTGTAGTCATAGAGCTTTGTAGGTGGCAATCCTTTCCTTACTGTCACCTGTCAATCAGCTGTGACCCGACTTTACATGGGCTGGCTCTTGATAGGCGGGTATGGTTGTCTACCCCTCATGACTGCATGGGCTCTCCATCCCTGTCCTAGTAGATATGCAGCCATATTCTACTCCTGGCGGGGTCCCCCCAATACACACCACTGCCACTTTACTCACTGTCTGCTATATTGCAAATTCCCTAATTGCCGTTTCCACCCTCTTCCCCATGATGCCGGCAGGGCTCTTGCCCCAACCCTCGAGAGTGCTTCGAGAGTCGTCTGGTTTCCCCCACCTCTGCGGTCCAGCCCCTCCTTCGTCATTGCCTCCACCCTGCCCACATCTGCCACCACCTGCTGTTCCCCATCACCGCCACCCGGCCCCACCCATTATCTGAGCCACATCATCTATCATATCTTGTGCATAAACTGGCTGACATGCTGGTCACCAGTCGGCACCCTGAGCCGACCAGAGGAGGATGGGTTTCCCCCTTGAGCCTGGTTCCTTCCAAGGTTTCTCCCCATCTGCCACAGGGAGTTTTTCCTTGCCACTGTTGCCTTAGGCTTGCTCCTGTGGGGGTTTAGGCTAGGGTTGTCTGTAAAGCGTATTGTGGCAACTGTTGTAAAATACGCTATACAAATAAAATTTGATTGATTGATTGATTGACACGCAGAGAGAGATAGCCCCCAGGGGCTTTAAGGGTAAACAGGGATTATTGTGCCCCATGTTGGGTCTCACCCTTGTATTTTCTTAACCATTTAATGCGGAACCACACCGGAGTTCCGGTCACTGGAAGCAGCTGATGGAATCGTGAGCATGTGTGGTCCAGACCAAACTTGGATAAAATGTCTTCCGATTATGTTTTTCATCTGGACCTTGTCTCCAGGTTCAACCAGGTATATTTCTTCTTTGTCCTCAGCCGGGTCAGGTCCAGTTCTGTGATCCTGTGAAACACACAGGACAAAAGCCTGAAATATTCACCTAAACGGTCACCCATTACATGCAATTCCCCACCAACACACTAATCACCAGGAGTCCTCATGGGTCGACCTGTAAGAATTTCAAAGGGTGAAAGCAAATGTTAATTAATCGGTGTTAATTACTCGGTCCCGCTTTCACGGAGAGGAGCACCGCTGGTGGCTGCGTCACCCAGTCTTATCCTAAAATGGAGAACAAATGATTAGTTAGTTTGGATTGATTAGTTAGTTTCTTGTACTAATGTTAGTTTCTTGTACCAGTCCCTCATTTTGTATTGGGGGCTCCTGCACTAGTCAGGAGTCTCCTATTCACCCACAAGCTCAAATGTCACAAGTCATTTTAAAATCCTTATGCTTACATCCTCAATTATCCACATACAAGCACTTTCAAACACGTTTCTGCCAAATCCCTACTTGCAACTTCCCTGTAAATCTCGCTGGCTTTCCAGGGCCTAACTTCCTGCCATGTTTGAGCAAGGTCCTCAGCGTTTCCCACAGTACTGCAGTAAAGGCAGTATACTACCTTGCATCAGAACCCTTCTCTTCAGTTCAATATTTCCGCCTTTTACTTCCATCTTTCACACGTACTTGAATCCTCCAATGCTACATACTAGTTCCTCCATCTCTGGCGTATTTACACGGCCTCGGTTGCCCTTGGTAACCCCACAGATCACCCACAGGTACATTCACGGTAGGCCTAACATAAAAATACGTTATTCTGCAGACATTCAAGCACTTCACCGCACGCACATAACATTTCCAAACACAAGACACAAATTGAGCTCAGTCCATAGCAAACAGGCCTGATGCAACAATACAACGTTTTCTGCAGACATTCACGCGCTTCAACTAACGCACATAAAGTTTCTGGACACATGACACAAATTTAGCTCAGAACAAGCAAACAGAGCACTTTCTCTCACGCATTCACTTGCATTGGCAAACAACCAAGGTTCTGTTCTTGCGCACTTTGGCACACAGCCAAGTTTTTCACAACTCACAGTGCTACTCTGAAGCACTTTCTAACAGCAACCAGCATGCGCCAAACGGCAGCAACACCAAAACCTGTCCAACAAAAACGGACGCTCCCCCGTCCTGTGCGTCCGACATGACTCGAAACGCAGTCGTGCCAAATCCCGACACGCACATTACTAAGCAAATTTGACGCTCCCGGCGTCCTGGGTCTGACGTGACCCTACGCGTCCTGGGTCCAAAGTGACCCGAAATGCAGTCGTGCCAAATCCCGACACACTGCTACTGACGCTCCCCGCATCCTGGGTCTGACGTGACCCTACGCGTCCTGTGTTAACACTACTACTGACGCTCCCGGTGTCCTGGGTCCAACGTGACCTGGGTCCAACGTGACCCTACGCGTCTTGTGTTAACACTACTACTGACGCTCCCGGCGTCCTGGGTCTGACGTGACTCTACGCGTCCTGTGTTAACACTACTACTGACGCTCCCGGCGTCCTGGGTCTGACGTGACCCTACGTGTCCTGTGTTAAGACTGCTAGGACTGCCACATTAAAGACAACCTTAACATAACCACATTAAAAGACAAAAATTGTTACAACAAAGTCCTGCCCACATAACTATTTTTAGACAAAATACAAAACAGGAGTCACTCCCAAATTGCACCAAGGAAAATCAACGCCTAATGAGGGTGGTAGGTTTTGTTTAAGAAAAGATACTCACCCTCTTGTTGATTCTCGTTGATTCAAGTGGAAGATATTTCCTGTCCCTTTGTGGTCGCCAAAACTGTTCGGATTATTATTATTATTGTTTTGTCCTTCTCCGTGGAGTCAAATGCAGGACGATGAAGAACACGCTGACGATGTCTCCCCAGAGAATTTGATGTTTATTACAATGCGCAAGGGAGAGACAAACTCAGAACAATCGGGCAGTGCGCCAAGCAAGTCTCCGCCGATCACGCTGTGTGGTGTCTTGATATGCAGTCCGTGGTCATACACATCAAAAGATTCAGTTAAGTGGCGGGTCAGAGACAAAGGTCCTGTCCTTCCCTGGGAAATCTCACAGCCATTTAGCAAAGGTATGTGACATCCTTGCCGCAGACACTAGAGGTGTTATACTGAGAATATGCAAACTTTACACAGTAATGGTATGAAAAGGAAACACAATACGCTACTAAAGCCGCATTTCCACCAAAAGTACCCGGAACTTTTAGTCCCAGGAACTACTTTTCAAGGAACTAAAAGGTTCCTTCAGCCCATTGTTGTCTGTGTTTCCACCGCAGTCTAAAGTCCCGCGAAGATTAGGCAAATTAGCCCACTGACGTATGAAAAAGCGACGTTGTCGCCGGTCCATCTGTCCTATAATTTCTTCTGTAACCCCATACTACCACCGAAGTAGCCTACATTATTTTCTAATAACCGGGACAGCCCGGAGGGGTTTATTCCACTTATATACAACAGGTTACCAACGATGACTATATATGGTTACTTTTGCGGCTTATATCAGCCAACTAGGCCAAGGATGGACCTCACTTGGAATTGGGCAGTCCTGGATATTCAATTTCTTTGCAGGCTAAGTTGCACTTCTGTGGGTTGATGGTTAGGCCAGCCTTCTGGAGTTTGGCCCCGACCTGTTACATATGAAAGAGATGTTCTTCCCATGATATGCTGAAAATGACGATATCATCCAGGTATGCTGCGGTGAACTCCTCTATCCCCTGAAGCACTTTGTCTTGCCCAGGGGTGAATGTGTGGGTCCTAACCTTCTTGTCATACCATTTACCTTGGCTTCCTCTAAGCTGGCTTGGGCCAAAGTTGTCGTCTTGTCTAGCTTCTTCATCCTCTGGAGGATGTATGCCACCACATTTTGGTGGCATACTCTCTGGATTCCCCCTGTGATAAGTCTGACAGTACCACACAGGCATGGAGCGCTAAAGGCTAATTCATACTTTCCACGTCCGCGTGTCCGCGAGGGTCCACTTTGGTCCGCGTAACATTAATGTCGTCATCCACCCATGTCCGCGCGGGTCCACACGGACCCCTATGCGGACGTCCGCGCGCAGCCCAAAATTTGTGACCGTGCGGACTGTATGCATAGCAAGCGCGCCGACTGCGCACGTTCCAGATAACAAAATGGATGCTTGTTTGGAAGAGAGGCTGTGCGAGGAGATCCGCCATTACCCACATTTATATTGTCTATATGGGTGTTCATAAAAATATTCTTTCACCACTCAAAAATCGTATTCATTCATAGCAACAAGATAAACCCGTCACTAGCCTTAAGATATGCCAATACGGCAGTGAAAACGCTGCTCACTGAATAACGAAATAAACGAGACAAAGTTTTTAAAAATGATACCATGTCATTCTACAGTCAATATCTAGGACTAAATATTGAATAAATATACAACCTCCCATTGGTTTTAAGCGTAGAGATGTCCCTTTTGAGACTGAGTGGTCATATATTGTCTTGGACAATCCGGTTGTGCATTTGTGATGCCTGGGTACCTTCCAAAATAGCTGTGCGTAATACCACACCTGTTGTTAACGGCGTTGTTACCCTTTTTAGTACAGTCTGTCTTGATTGAAAATTCATTTATTCAGTAGGTGAGAGTATAAGCTTTCTAACGATGTATAGCATGTCTAATTTTGCTTTTGGAATAGCGTTTTATAGGTCAGCGTAACCAAAGATTTTCTTATCATCGCATTCACTAACGCATTCACTCTGTGGTAATGGAATTGGAATGGAGTGTAGATCGATAACAGACAAATAAGATAAAATGAAGTATTTATTTAATTATTTACCTATCTATTTATTTATTTATATAATTCCACATTTATTAATCTAATTATTTATTTCATTTTAGCACATTTAGTCCTCCATAAATTGAACATCACTGGCTGCTGTCTCAGGGAATCATGAGTTGGTGGTGAACACCTGCGTGTCCATTCTGCTTCTTCCGCTCCAGCTTCTGAATGGATTTGCCAGGGCACCTGCTGCTGAATTTGCTGGAAACAGAATGCAGCAAACAGGAGATCGACAACAGAAATAAGGTGAATGGCGAAAATCCTTTTTGTGCAGCAATAATAATAATAACAATAATAATAATAATAATTAAAGCCGCAAGCGGCGTTGGGAGGGGGCCTATGGAGCGATTTTAAAATGGCTTTGTCCTCATGATCACATGCCTTCACCCAACATATCTACTGAATATCATGATGATCGTATAAAATATTGATGACTTATGGCCAATTTTGTGCTAAGAGATGCTGTCGGATGACTTAGTTGCGTCGCCATAGATGTGTCCTGGCCGCTTTCCGTACAGGCCTTTACTATGTCGTAACGCTTAGATGGGATGTCGTAACACTTAGGTGGGATGTCGTAACACATATATGGCCCGGCGTGTATGTACAGCTGCAGCGCTTCCATGCTGTAACTAAAAAAGGTGTCACACTAGTTAAGAATTTTGAAAATACTTTCATAGATCAGAAACCTAATGTCCAAAAGGGTTAACCTCATTTTCGAATTCACAGTTTATTAAAACCCTGGTTTATTAACAACCTTTAAGTTGAAGCCTGTTCAACATATTAACCCTCTGGGGTCTAAGGGTAAAATGAGGCACACTGGTGATTGTGCAATGCTCTGACATTTGTGTAAATTTCATCAACTTTATATACAGTGATTCCATAGTGTTTCATATCTTTGTTTTCAGCACAGACTCAGCTACAATAATATGGCAGCAGTAAGTAGGTCATAATCATGTGTGGATTGTAAACTGCTCTAAAAACACACAAACTGTAAACAGTAGTTTTGAACATGCACAGGAATGTTGTAATAAAGCACACTGAACAATTGTGAATAAGACTTTTGGTCACTGAACTGTGTTCATCAAGGTCTTGGGTATCAAAAGATGACAAAATATTTTAGCAAATCCAATGAGAAATATAAAATACATTGCTAAAAGTTAGTGTTGTGACTACTATTTTTCAACACCAGGTGAGAATGGGAGGGAAAATGGCCTTTCTGTAATGAATATGCATTGGGTAGGACGACCTGCCAGCTAAGTAGGCTATTCACACCTGGCCGCATGCCTCCCCACCACTAAGACAAAGACTCAGTGAGCCATTTAGAAGACAGAAACAAAGACATCTTTTGATTTTCAGATCATTTATTGAAGCAAACTATACGCATGGAAGATGAGACTGGTGTACTCTTGCAACGCTTGCGTGGCCTCTTAGCTAGTGGTGAACTAGGCTGTGTTTCCTGATCAGCATCTCTGTAAATATGATAAAAACAAAATTGTTAGGAAATGTGACATCAAATCAAACTTTATTTATATAGCACATTTCCTTCAACGGGTGAAAATTAAATGTGCTTTACAAAAAAGGAGCAAACCACTAACTAATGAAAACAAAACTTAGGAAATGTGACATGGTTACATCATATACAAACAAAGAACCAAACAAACACAACCAGATGCAGAGAGGTAGCCTATAATTTTGAGAAGCAATGGTTAGAATCGTTCGTAGTGTGGGAATTTACAAGCGCGCATATTAGTGAATATTCCTACAAACACACAGAGAATGCAATACAGCACACATTTACAAATAATGCAAGCTATCAACGAAACAACATTAGCTAAACTAAATAAACATTGCTATTCCAGCTCAACTACACGCAACTCATCAATAACAATGCCTCAATCTGAAGTAGGCTAGGTCTGTTTAGCTAAGTGGTTATTATATTGCTATTTCCCGAATTTACTTACAGTATGCTAATATCGATTGTGCGAGGACATCAGTTTTAGAATCTTAGCCACGCCACGGGCTATTTATTACCAATATGATCGAAAAACATACAGCCTACCTGATACTTCTAACACAACCAGACGCAGAGAGCCTAGCCTATCATTTTGAGATGCAATAGTTCGAATCGTTTGTAGTGTGGGAATTTACAAACGCACATATTGCTGGATATTCCTACAAACACACAGATACGTTGCAATACAGTACACATATTTACCAATATGATCATAAGAAATATACTTACGCATGAAGTTGATCCTCAGCTGGATCAGTTCGCTGTTCGAAATGACACCGCTCTTCATCAGTGTCGGCTTCCGGACGGACCATTTTCCAAAATTAAACGAAATGTTCACCTCAAAAGAAGTGAATTAGGCGGCACTTTGACATTCTATCCCGCTTTCGCAGACTTGACATTTCTCACATGGATCTCGCATCGCCCCTCCTTTAGTCTCCTTCTATGGAGGGTAATTATAATGTTGTTAACATGTGAATGCGATTTGGGCGGACTTCCTGCTGAGCGAAATTCACATAGTAATGAGTAAAGGTTAACGAAGAATACATGATCTAATTAATCAAATTTAGAACATTTAAAACAATTCATATTATTTGCCAATGGGCGCATTGGAAAGTCGCGATTCTAAGGTTTCTGTCAATGTTTTTGTTGCGTCTGTATGATAACAGCACGTGAAGTTAATCATCCAAATAGAAACGAAAGTTAATTTCATCTTGTCGAGCTCCGCCGGCGGAGCTCTCGACCCCAGAGGGTTAATAAGCATAGGCATATCGTGTTACAACACTAAACAATAGAAAAATATATTAAATATATTTCAAAAATTTAACTATTGTAAACTAAATAATCTTTAAACAGGTCTTTCACTTTTAAATAGATCTAAAAACAGAATATTCTAATAACAATACAGCATCTTCCTATAATAAAGTATTTACAAATTAGAACACCTATTGCTACTGAAGTCAACTGAGTGGAAGCTTGCGCTGTATCAGGGAAGTGAATGCACAAGCGCAGGTCACCTCACTTGGCAACCTTAGTTGCTACTGCCATCTAGCAAAGATTCTGACAAACTACACTTTTCATCCTCTAAATAAGTAATGCGGGAGACACATTTCCCTGGCTTTTACATTTGACGCAAAACTACCGTCGGACAATTGTAATAAAAAAAAAATTTAAAAAAAGGTTTCATAAGTACCGAGAAAGTGCTGAAGTTTCGTATACGGTGCAACTCTACGTCAGACATATATTCCAATCCATAGCTCAGCTTAGCAGAGAATGCACATTTCAGAGCGCCTCAGAGACAGATAGAACAATAACACATAAATACGCATTTCAAATAATAAAGACGACATTGAGAAAAAACGAAACAAAAGACGAAATATCAACTCGCGACCTGCGTAGTGCTCGCAGAATAGCCTACCGTATTATTTATTTAGACACTGGCATATAAGAAAATATTCGGTTACGCTGACCGATAAAACGCTATTCCAAAAGCAAAATCAGACGTGTTATACATCGTTAGAAAGCTTATACTCGCACCTACTGTATAAATGAATTGTCAATCAAGCCAAATTGTACTAAAAAGGGCGACAACGGCATAAGCAACAGGTGTGGTATTACGCACAGCTATTTTTGAAGGTAGCCTACCCAGTTATCACTAATGCGCGTATATTTCACAGACGGATTGTCCAAGACAATATATGACCACTCAGTCGCAAAAGGGACATCTCTACGCATACAACCATTGGTAATTCGTAGATTTATTCAATGTTTAGACCCAGGTATTGACTGTATAAAAACACGGTATAATTTTTAAAAACTTTGTCTCGTTCATTTCGTTATTCAGTGAGCAGCGTTTTCACTGCTGTATTGGCATATTTTAGGGCTAATATCGGGTTTATCTTGTTGCTACGGAATATTACATTACATTACAGGCATTTGGCAGACGCTCTTATCCAGAGCGACGTACAACAAAGTGTATAATCATAATCAGGAACAAGTGTGTCGAAAACCCTAGAGAGAAGTACCGTTCCAAGTGCAGGGAACAACCGCATAGTGCAACTTGGACCCTGTAGGTTAAACTGATTAACACTAACACAAACAAGAACAGCAACAACGCAGTCTATGCAAAAATACAAGCAATAGTTAAGACGAGTTAAGTCACCTACGAAACTACCTAGTTACAACCCTACGCTTACAGTCAATTTAGAGATTAAATTGAGAATACGATTTACAGCATAAATTGCGTCTTTTGTTTATATTCAATATTAGAAATTGCAGCGAGAAACTGCAGCTGTAGACACAAGATAGTTTATGTTATGGTAGCAACGGAACGAAGCGGACTACATATATATTACCGTCATTGTTATATTATACCAGCCTGTTTTCGCGCGTTGGCACAGAAACTCAAAACCTACCAATAAAATGGTTTAGCTATTTTTCAGCATAATGACAGATTTAAAGACTAAAAGAACTCACCCGGTACTGTCTTCAAATGGATCCATGCCAAAGAAAAGTAATTATTCATCTTCTCAAAAAGCATTTACTAACAAACCTTTAATAGCCTAGCATGCACTCTGGCTGGCACTGTCTTCCATTGCTTCCCCGATGCTCAGACCCTCCCCTCACTGATAAAAACTAGACCTTACGGTGTCGGATTACTTGCGTCGCCATGGATGTCGCTTGCCGTAAAGAAGTTTACTAGATGTCGTAACCGTTTAGATTTGGAGCCACAGCTCTTCCGCACCCCACCTAATAAAAAAGTCCAAATGGCAGGCAAACAATATGGCGGACATATGTAGTCCCAATAGCAAAGTTGTAGAGCACATTCACATGCATCGTTCGATGAAATTTTGTGTTGATCTGACTTACAGTGTAGGAGTTATGACCTTTTAAACATGACCCTTTGTTATAGCGCCACCATCTGGCTGACATAGGTGATTTGTAGTGACTGAATAGTGGGGGGCCATGGGAACCCACCTACCAAATTTGGTTGGTCTACAACTTATGGTTGCTGAGCCTCAGACATTTTAGCGGAGAAAACTGCCACGCCCCAACTAAAAAGTCAAAATGGCGGGGAAACAATATGACGGACATAGGTGGTGCCAATGGCAAAGATGTAGAGCACGTCCAGATGCATAGGTTGATCAAGTTTTGTGTTGATCTAACTTATGGTGTGGGAGTTATGGCCTTTTACGCAAAACCCTTTGTTATAGCGCCGACATAGGTGATCTTTAGTGCCTGAGTAGTGGGGGGCCATAAGAACCCACCTGCCAAATTTGGTTGCTCTAGGACTTATGGTTGCTGAGCCTCAGAGTCTTTTAGCAGAGAAAAAAAAAAAAAAATAATAATAATACTAACAGATACAATAGGGTTCCACCAGCTTCGCTGCTTGGACCCCTAATTAAAGCCGCAAGCGGCGTTGGGTGGGTTCCAAGCATTGGCACTATCGCGCCCCCTATGGAGAGATTTTAAAATGGCTTTGTCTTCATGATCATATACCTTCACCCAACATATCTACTGAATATCATGATAAGCAATGGATTGGAATATGTGTCTGACGTAGTAAAATATTAAAATACGCTGGCGGATGACTTAGTTGCATCGCCATGGATGTGTCCTGGCCGCTTCCCATAAAGGCCTTTACTATGTCGTAACACTTAGATGGCATGTCGTAACACTTAGACAGAGGTGGGTAGAGTAGCCAAAAACTGTACTCAAGTAAAAGTATTGTTAGTTTAAAATAATAATGACTCAAGTAGAAGTAAAAGTAGTCATCCAAATAATTACTTGAGTAAGAGTAAGAAAGTATCTTGTGAAAAGACTACTCAAGTACTGAGTTACTTCATATAATCTTATTTAATGTTGAAATAAGCAGAGCAAGATGAACGTAAAAATCCAAATGTCCAAAATATAAAATTGTAAATGCTTGTCCAATAGAAATAAAGAAAATATAAAATAGCCATGTGCAAATTCAAATATGGCCTAAATCATATCCCTTTAAATAAAACAATTCACGGGAGGTTCATCAGAAGAGGAGGATTTTCGCTTTCTGTTGTACTCTATTAAGTCTGTATACCTCATCAGTTTGTTGGGGTGAACCCTCCGTTGACAGAAAAAATATCAATGAGGCTACAGGGGATTTATCCATTAAAATAGACTCATCATCACAACAAAGAGGAGCCTGCTCAAATTCAAACAGAAACTTTATATGTGGAAAACATAATGCTTTGTCACACCATTATTGTACCTTATGATGCACATATCCACAATATCCCAAAGTCCCATGATGCCTTGCGCGGAATATGTGCAGAACTTCCGGTTTAGCGTGAACAAACTTTATGTATGCTATGCAATGTTCCAGCGCTCACGTCATGACTGTTGCATGCTTCACAGAAACTATTACACTACTAACTAACGCTTACATTACAGTGTGAAATATCCACATTAATACCAGTAACCTATTTAAACACACTCAATTTAAAAAATAACGTATATAACCGAAGTATTTTGAACAATAATAGCCTACTTACATAGCAATGATGAAATCTTATCTGTGTTCAGTAGATGGAGACAGAGACAGTAAATCAACAATACAGTTCAATCCGCTTCTGTTTTGCTCCAGAAAACGATGTCAGCTAGGTCTATCAGCAAACATGCGGCTTAGCTATGCCCAGAAGTCCTCAATAATAATAATAGTATTTCCCAAGAAATTACGAATAATAGTTGACCACCTTTCGTGAGTGAATGCATAAGTGTATGCGATGATAAGAAAAATTTCGGTTTTGCTGACCTAGAAACCTAGAAAAGACGAGATATCAAGTCGCGACCTACGCGCAGAGCAGCCTACCATTTTATTTATTTAGACATTGGCAGATGAGAAAATTTTTGGTTACGCTGACCTATAAAACACTATTCCAAATGCAAAATAAGACGTTATACATCGTTAGAAAGCTTATACTCTCACCTCCTGAATAAATGAATTGTCAATCAAGCCAGACTGTACTAAAAAGGGCGACAACGCTGTAAACAGGGCGTGTGGTATTAGGCACAGCTATTTTGGAAGGTACACAAATGCGCGTATATTTCACAAACGGATTGTCCAAGACAATAAATGACCACTCAGTCAAATAGTTAGCTATCCACAGCCAAAACTAACCTACAACTTACCGCCACATATTTTCTCAAGTTCGAAGTTGAGTTCTTGTAGGCTCAAATGTCCACATTTCTAGGCAGACAAAGAAGGCAGCGCATAATGTAACTACTGTTTTTGGTAGTCTGTAAGTAAAACATAGTTTGAACGTGAGGCCAGGGGTGTTCTGCCTCCTACGAATCACCCGCTGTTGTTTCAGCCATTGTTGTCGCCCACTCATCAGAAGAATGTGCTGTGACTGGCTACGTTTGATTGGTGAAACGGAGTCATTTGGGGCTGTGACAGAGCCAAAGCAAAGACCAGTCAGCCTCTTTAGTCCCAGATATTGACTGTAGAATGACATGGTATAATTTTTAAAAACTTTGTCTCGTTCATTTCGTTATTCAGTGAGCAGCGTTTTCACTGCTGTATTGGCATATTTTAGGGCTAATGTCGGGTTTATCTTGTTGCTACGGAATATTACATAACATTACATTACAGGCATTTGGCAGACGCTCTTATCCAGAGCGACGTACAACAAAGTGCATAATCAGGAACAAGTGTGTCGAAAACCCTAGAGAGAGAAGTACCGTTCCAAGTGCAGGGATTATTATTATTTGTATTAGACATTGGCAGAGTACAGCATAAATTTGTTGTAGTCTGTATTAGTATCTGTTTGCTGTTAGTGTTTATTTTATGTTTCTGTAAGTTTATTATTTTTCACATCCTCCATCCCAGTATTTTCATTCTCCCAGTCACTTGTCCACTTGTCCACACTTGTAAAGTACTAACCTCATTAATATACTAACATGTTAATATTACTAATGGATTAACAAACACTAGTTTTGGGGTTTTGATAGTTTAAATCACTATACTAATACATTAACCATTCTCCCCTTTTCCATGCTGCACTGTAGCTCCGCCCCTTTTCTTTCTAGTCTGCCCTAATGCTGAGTTCTGCAATTGCCTGCACCTGTCTCTTGCTCTAACTGCACCTCTCTCGCTCTGCACGTGTTTTACCTGCTAAACCCAGGCCGTCTGTTATCATTGTTGTCTATGTGATTCCAGTCCGCGTTTTGTCTGTCCCCTGTCATTTAATTAGTTATCCTAATGTTCTTCACCTGGATGTTGTTTGTTACTCCGCCCTCACTCACGTAACCCCTCCTTGATTGTTACCTTCCCCAGTGTATAAATGTCAGTCTTTTCCACCAGCTCCCTTTCAGAACGTTGATCGTATTCACTGTGCCGATGTTTTGTAAGCCTTTGTTTATCAAGATTCCTGAGACGCCTTTTCCGTACGACTTCGAGTTTGCCTGCACCTTTTGTTTGATTGCTTTCTGGTTTGACCTTCACTTTGTTTTGACTTCTCTTTTGCCTGTTCCTTTGTACCTTCGCCTATCTGATCTCCTGGTTTTTGATTTTTTTGCCCGTTTACTACTATTCTTTTGGAAACTCGATTTTGTACCATCCTATCTCTGATTACCTGGCTTTGAACTTTGGACTGAATAAAGACAACGTTTTTTGGATTTCCCTGGTCTGCGTTTGGGTCCTTACACAGAACATTACAAAATTGCGTCTTTTGTTTATATTCAATATTAGTAATTGCAGCGAGAAACTGCAGCTGTAGACACAAGAGTGTGTTATGTTATGGTAGCAACGGAACAAAGCGGACTATATATGTATTGCCGTCATTGTTTTATTATACCAGCGTGTTTTCGCGCGTTTGCACAGAAACTCAAAACCTACCAATAAAATGGTTTAGCTATTTCTCAGCATAATGACAGATTTAAAGACTAAATGAACTCACCCGATACTGTCTTCAAATGGATCCATGCCAAAGAAAAGTAATTATTCATCCTAACAAAGCTTTAATAGCCTAGCATGCACTCTGGCTGGCACTGTCTTCCATTGCTTCCCCGATGTTCAAACCGTCCCCTCACTGATAAAAACTAGACCTTACGGTGTCGGATTACTTGCGTCGCCATGGATGTCGCTTGCCGTAAAGAAGTTTACTAGATGTCGTAACCGTTTAGATTTGGAGCTCCAGCTCTTCCGCACCCCAACTAATAAAAAAGTCCAAATGGCGGGCAAACCATATGGCGGACATAGGTGGTACCAATAGAAGAGTTGTAGAGCACATTCAGATGCATCGGTCGATTAAGTTTTGTGTTGATCTGACTTACGGTGTGGGAGTTATGACCTTTTAAAGTATGACCCTTTGTTATAGCGCCACCTTCTGGCCGACATAGGTGATTTTTTGTGCCTGAGTAGTGGGGGACCATAGGAACCCACCTACCAAATTTGCTTGGTTTACAACTTATGGTTGCTGAGCCTCAGACATTTAAGTGGAGAAAGCTTCCACGCCCCAACAAAAATGTCAAAATGGCGAGTAAACAATATGGCGGACATAGGTGGTGCCAATAGCGAAGTTGTAGAGCACATTCAGATGCATAGGTCCATGAAATTTTGGGTTGATTTACCCTATGGTGTGGGAGTTATGGCCTTGTACGCATGGCCCTTTGTTATAGCGCCACCATCTGGCCTACATAGGCGATTTGTAGTGCCTGAGTAGTGGGGGACCATAGGAACCCACCTGACAAATTTGGTTGCTCTAGGACTTATGGTTGCTGAGCCTCAGACACTTTTAGCGGAGAAAAATAAGAATAATTAAAGCCGCAAGCGGCGTTGGGAGGGGTCCAAGCATTGGGCATACATGTTTTTTGGCTGTATTGTGGCTGCTATGGAGTGATGTTAAAATGCTTTTTTATTGTCATGATCATATATGTTCATCCAACATATGTAGTGAATATCATGATGATTGTAGGAAATATTGATGACTTACGGGCAATTTTGTGGTAAGAGACATGTTTCGTCGATGTTAGAGAAGTGTGTTGGTTGACAGTGGGCATAACATGTATCTGACTGGGCCCATTTATATTGCGTTTATGTAGGTTGTTCTGCTGAGGCTGTGTATGTGATTTGGTGGTGAGTGGGGCAAAATTGAAAAAGCCTTGAAGAAAAACCTTTTTTTCAAAAAAGTAAAAGTGGTGGGCAAAGAATATGGTGGACATAGGTGGATAGAATGGCAAAGTTGTAGAGCACGTTGAGATGCATAGGTGAATGAAGTTTTGTGTTGATGTGGATTATGGTGTGGGATTTATGGGTTTTTTAAGCATGACCGTTTGTTATAGTGGCACCATCTGGTGGACATAGGTGATTTATAGTGCTTGAGTAGTGGGGGGCATAGGAAGCCATGTATCAAATGTGGTTGGTGTAGGACGTATGGTTGCTGAGTCTGAGAAACTTTTAGCAAAGAAAAATAAGAATAATTCTAACAGTGTCACGGTACGGGTAGAGGGGACCCAAACGCAGAGGGGAAAAAAAAAAACACGAACTCAAAAGGGAAAATTAACAAAGATTTTACTAACAAAAAGGGCAAACAACCAGGGAACAGACAAGGGCACGAAGGCCAAAACAAACTCAAAAAATATCGAAATAAAACAGAAAACAAGTCGAACTCACAAACACGGGCAGGGCAGAACACGGACAGGGCAGAACACGGGAAGGCAGAGCACAAGGAAAGGTCAAACAAAACACAGGCAGGTAGATATGGTGAAACAAACAGATGTCGGGAACAAACACAAACAATATCTAATGAAACAACAGGAACTCAAAAACACAGGCAGGACAGAGTACAAGTAAGTGGAACAAACACAAACAGGTCACAAACACAGGCAGGTACAAAGGGTCTAAAACATACGCAAGTTGGGAACAAACACAAGCAGGCAGGTACATGTACGTCAGGTGGCTCTGAAGGGCTCTCCGGGGCCCGAGGCGGCTCTGGGGGCCTCTCCGGGGCTCGAGGTGGCTCTGGGGGCCTCTCCGGGGCTCGAGGCGGATCTGGGAGCCTCTCCGGGGCTCCAGGTGGCTCTGGCGGCCCCTCCGGGACTTGGGGCAGAGCAGGCCTTGAACGCCCCTCCGGCACTCGGGGCAGAGCAGGCCGTGAAGGCCCCTCCGGCACTCGGGGCAGAGCAGGCCGTGAAGGTCCCTCCGGCACTCGGGGCAGAGCAGGCCGTGAAGGTCCCTCCGGCACTCGGGGCAGAGCAGGCCGTGAAGGCCCCTCCGGGACTTGGGGTGGAGCAGGCCAAGGGCCCTGCCGTCTGGGCTGGGCAGGGGACAGGAACACAGACCACAGCTGTAGGGAACCCGGCTGGGCAGGGGATAAGACACAGGTGGGAACAATGATGGGATAACGAGACAATGAAACAATCATACAATTTACAGGAGGGGAGCTGGACACAAAACAGAAGTGCCGCCATCTGGCGGCCCAACAGGGGAAACACAGACAGGAAAACAGGACCATGACAGTACCCCCCCCCAAGGGACGGCTCCTGACGTCCCAGGAGTCCGACCCGGGGAGGGAGTCAACAGAGGGTGGGGGCTCGAGACAGGACTCGGACAGGAACAGGGACTGGACACAGAACTGGGGCAGGAACAGGACTGGACTGGACAGGACAAGACTCAGTGCTGGACTGGACAGGACAGGAACAAGACAAGAACTAGACTCGGGGCTGGACTGGGCAGGACAGGAACAAAACAAGAACAAGACTCGGGGCTGGAGGGGAACTCGGGGCTGGAAACAGGACTCAGGGCAGAAACAGGACTGGACAGGAACAGGACGGGACTCAGGACTGGAACGGGACGCAGGACTCGGGACTGGACTCAGACGGGAGAGCAGGACTCGGGACTGGACTCGGACGGGGGAACAGGACTCGGGACTGGACTCGGACGGGGGAACAGGACTCGGGACTGGACTCGGACGGGGGAACAGGACTCGGGACCGGACTCGGACGTGGGAACATACAAGGAGCAGGCCGTGAAGGCCCCTCCGGCACTCGGGGCAGAGCAGGCCGTGAAGGCCCCTCCGGCACTCGGGGCAGAGCAGGCCGTGAAGGTCCCTCCGGCACTCGGGGCAGAGCAGGCCGTGAAGGCCCCTCCGGGACTTGGGGTGGAGCAGGCCAAGGGCCCTGCCGTCTGGGCTGGGCAGGGGACAGGAACACAGACCACAGCTGTAGGGAACCCGGCTGGGCAGGGGATAAGACACAGGTGGGAACAATGATGGGATAACGAGACAATGAAACAATCATACAATTAACAGGAGGGGAGCAGGACACAAAACAGAAGTGCCGCCATCTGGCGGCCCAACAGGGGAAACACAGACAGGAAAACAGGACCATGACAGTACCCCCCCCCCCCAAGGGACGGCTCCTGACGTCCCAGGAGGCCGACCCGGGGAGGGAGTCAACAGAGGGTGGGGGCTAGAGACAGGACTCAGACAGGAACAGGGACTGGACACAGAACTGGGGCAGGAACAGGACTGGACTGGACAGGACAAGACTCAGTGCTGGACTGGACAGGACAGGAACAAGACAAGAACTAGACTCGGGGCTGGACTGGGCAGGACAGGAACAAAACAAGAACAAGACTCGGGGCTGGAGGGGAACTCGGGGCTGGAAACAGGACTCAGGGCAGAAACAGGACTGGACAGGAACAGGACGGGACTCAGGACTGGAACGGGACGGTGGACTCGGGACTGGACTCGGACGGGGGAACAGGACTCGGGACTGGACTCGGACGGGGGAACAGGACTCGGGACTGGACTCGGACGGGGGAACAGGACTCGGGACCGGACTCGGACGTGGGAACATACAAGGAGCAGGCCGTGAAGGCCCCTCCGGCACTCGGGGCAAGCAGGCCGTGAGGCCTTTCCGGCACTCGGGGCAGAGCAGACCGTGAAGGCCCCTCCGGCACTCGGGGCAGAGCAGGCCGTGAAGGCCCCTCCGGCACTCGGGGCAGAGCAGGCCGTGAAGGTCCCTCCGGCACTCGGGGCAGAGCAGGCCGTGAAGGCCCCTCCGGCACTCGGGGCAGAGCAGGCCGTGAAGGCCTTTCCGGCACTCGGGGCAGAGCAGGCCGTGAAGGCCTTTCCGGCACTCGGGGCAGAGCAGGCCGTGAAGGTCCCTCCGGCACTCGGGGCAGAGCAGGCCGTGAAGGTCCTTCCGGCACTCGGGGCAGAGAAGATCGTGAAGTTCCCTCCGGCACTCGGGGCAGAGCAGGCCGTGAAGGTCCCTCCGGCACTCGGGGCAGAGCAGGCCGTGAAGGCCCCTCCGGCACTCGGGGCAGAGCAGGCCGTGAAGGCCCCTCCGGCACTCGGGGCAGAGCAGGCCGTGAAGGCCCCTCCGGCACTCGGGGCAGAGCAGGCCGTGAAGGCCCCTCCGGGACTTGGGGTGGAGCAGGCCAAGGGCCCTGCCGTCTGGGCTGGGCAGGGGACAGGAACACAGACCACAGCTGTAGGGAACCCGGCTGGGCAGGGGATAAGACACAGGTGGGAACAATGATGGGATAACGAGACAATGAAACAATCATACAATTAACAGGAGGGGAGCAGGACACAAAACAGAAGTGCCGCCATCTGGCGGCCCAACAGGGGAAACACAGACAGGAAAACAGGACCATGACAGTACCCCCCCCCCCAAGGGACGGCTCCTGACGTCCCAGGAGGCCGACCCGGGAAGGAGTCAACAGAGGGTGGGGGCTAGAGACAGGACTCAGACAGGAACAGGGACTGGACACAGAACTGGGGCAGAAACAGGACTGGACTGGACAGGACAAGACTCAGTGCTGGACTGGACAGGACAGGAAAGACAAGAACAGACCGGGTGACTGCGGACAGGAACAAAACAAGAACAGACGGGCTGGAGGGGAACTCGGGGCTGGAAACAGGACTCAGGGCAGAAACAGGACTGGACAGGAACAAGGCGGGACTCAGGACTGGAATGGGACGCAGGACTCGGGACTGGAATCAGACGGGAGAGCAGGACTCGACAGGACTCGGACGGGGAACAGGACTCGGACTGGACTCGGATGGGGAACAGGACTCGGGACTGGAATCGGATGGGGGAACAGGACTCGGGACCGGAAATCGGACGTGGGAACATACAAGGAGCAGGCCGTGAAGGCCCTCCGGCACTCGGGGCAGAGCAGGCCGTGAAGGCACCTCCGGCACTCGGGGCAGAGCAGGCCGTGAAGGTCCCTCCGGCAACTCGGGGCAGAGCGGCCGTGAAGGTCCCCTCCGGCACTCGGGGCAGAGCAGGCCGTGAAGGCCCTCCGGCACTCGGGGCAGAGCAGGCCGTGAAGGCCCTCCGGCACTCGGGGCAGAGCAGGCCGTGAAGGCCCTCCGGCACTCGGGGCAGAGCAGGCCGTGAAGGCCCCTCCGCACTCGGGGCAGAGCAGGCCGTGAAGGCCCTCCGGCACTCGGGGCAGAGCAGGCCGTGAAGGCCCCATCGGCAGGCTCTGGGCCCGTGGAGCAAGGCCTAAGCCCCTGGCCCTGCCTGCCGTCTGGGCTGGGCAGGGGACAGGAACACAGACCACAGCTGTAGGGAACCCGGCTGGGCAGGGGATAAGACACAGGTGGGAACAATTATGGGATAACGAGACAATGAAACAATCATACAATTAACAGGAGGGAGCAGGACACAAACAGAAGTGCGCCATCTGGCGGCCCAACAGGGAAACACAGACAGGAAAACAGGACCATGACAGTACCCCCAAGGGACGCTCCTGACGTCCCAGGAGGCCGACCTGGGAAGGAGTCAACAGAGGGTGGGGGCTAGAGACAGGACTCAGACAGGAACAGGGACTGGACACAGAACTGGGGCAGAAACAGGACTGGACTGGACAGGACAAGACTCAGTGCTGGACTGACAGGACAGGAACAAGACAAGAACTAGACTCGGGCTGGACTGCGCAGGACAGGAACAAAACAAGAACAAGACTCGGGGCTGGAGGGAACTCGGGGCTGGAAACAGGACTCAGGGCAGAAACAGGACTGGACAGGAACAGGACGGGACTCAGGACTGGAACGGGACGAGGATCGGGACTGGACTCAGACGGGAGAGCAGGACTCGGACTGGACTCGGACGGGAACAGGACTCGGACTGACTCGGATGGGGGAACAGGACTCGGGACTGGACTCGGATGGGGAACAGGACTCGGACCGACTCGACGGGAACATACAAGGAGCAGGCCGGAAGGCCCCTCCGGCACTCGGGGCAGAGCAGGCGTGAAGGCCCTCCGGCACTCCGGGGCAGAGCAGGCCGTGAAGGCCCTCCGGCACTCGGGGCAGAGCAGGCCGTGAAGGCCCCTCCGCATCGGGCAGAGCAGCCGTGAAGGCCTCCGGCACTCGGGCAGAGCAGGCGTGAAGGCCTCCGGCACTCGGGGCAGAGCAGGCCGTGAAGGCCTCCGGCACTCGGGGCAGAGCAGGCCGTGAAGGCCTCCGGCACTCGGGCAGAGCAGGCCGTGAAGGCCCCTCCGGCACTCGGGGCAGAGCCGGAAGGCCTCCGGCACTCGGGGCAAGCAGCGAAGGCCCCTCCGGCACTGGGCAGAGCAGCGTGAGGCCCTTCTCGGCACTCGAGGCAGAGCAGGCCGTGAAGGTCCCTCCGGCACTCGGGGCAGAGCAGGCCGTGAAGGTCCCTCCGGCACTCGGAGAGCAGCCTGAAGGTCCCTCGCACTCGGGGCAGAGCAGGCCGTGAAGGTCCCTCCGGCACTCGGGGCAGAGCAGGCCGTGAAGGCCCCTCCGGCACTCGGGGCAGAGCAGGCCGGAGGCCCGGACGGGTGAGGGCTAGGCTGCGCTGGGCTGGGCAGGGGACAGGAACACAGACCACAGCTGTAGGAACCGGCTGGGCAGGGGATAAGACACAGGTGGGAACAATATGGGATAACGAGACAATGAAACAATCATACAATTAACAGGAGGGAGCAGGACACAAAACAGAAGTGCCGCCATCTGGCGGCCCAACAGGGGAAACACAGACAGGAAAACAGGACCATGACAGTACCCCCCCAAGGGACGGCTCCTGACGTCCCAGGAGGCCGACCCGGGAGGGAGTCAACAGAGGGTGGGGGCTAGAGACAGACTCAGACAGAACAGGGACTGGACAGAACTGGGGCAGAACAGACGGATGGACAGGACAAGACTCATGCTGGACTGACAGACAGAACAAGACAAGAACAGACTGGGCGCTGGAGGACAGGAACAAAACAAGAACAAGACTCGGGCTGGAGGAACGGCTGAAACAGACCAGGCAGAAACAGGACGACAGGAACAGGACGGGACTAGACTGGAACGGGAGCAGGACTCGGACTGGACTCAGACGGAGAGCAGGACTCGGGACTGGACTCGGACGGGAACAGACTGGGACTGGACTCGGACGGGAACAGGCCGGGAGGAACTCGGCATGGCAAAGACGGATCGCGGGAACAGGCTGAGGCCCCGACTCGGGGCAGACAGGCGTGAGGCCCCTCCGCACTCGGGGCAGAGCAGGCCGTGAAGGCCTCCGGCACTCGGGCAAGCAGGCCGGAAGGCCCTCGGCACTCGGGCAGAGCAGCGTGAAGGCCCCTCCGCACCGGGGCAGAGCAGGCGTGAAGGCCCTCCGGCACTGGGCAGAGCAGGCCGTGAAGGCCCTCGCACTCGGGCAGAGCAGGCCGTGAAGGTCCCTCCGGCACTCGGGGCAGAGCAGGCCGTGAAGGCCCCTCCGGACTTGGGTGGAGCAGGCCAGGGCCCTGCCGTCTGGGCTGGGCAGTGGACAGGAACACAGACCACAGCTGTAGGGAACCCGGCTGGGCAGGGGATGAGACACAGGTGGGAACAATGATGGGATAACGAGACAATGAAACAATCATACAATTAACAGGAGGGGAGCAGGACACAAAACAGAAGTGCGCCATCTGGCGGCCCAACAGGGAAACACAGACAGGAAAACAGGACCATGACAGTACCCCCCCCAAGGGACGGCTCCTGACGTCCCAGGAGGCCGACCCGGGAGGGAGTCAACAGAGGTGGGGGCTAGAGACAGGACTCGACAGGAACAGGGAATGGACACAGAACTGGGGCAGGAACAGGACTGGACTGGACAGGACAAGACTCAGTGCTGGACTGGACAGGACAGGAACAAGACAAGAACAAGACTCGGGGCTGGACTGGGCAGGACAGGAACAAAACAAGAACAAGACTCGGGGCTGGAGGGGAACTCGGGGCTGGAAACAGGATCAGGGAGAACAGGACGGACAGGAACAGGACGGACTCAGGACTGAACGGAGAGGATCGGATGGACTCAGACGAGAACAGCGACGGACGGGACAGGACTCGGGACTGGACTCGGACGGGGGAACAGGACTCGGGACTGGACTCGGACGGGGGAACAGGACTCGGGACTGGACTCGGACGGGGAACACAGGAACCGGACTGGACTCGGGACAGGCGGACTCCGGACTGGGAACAGGCTGAGACCCTCGGACGTGGAACCTAGGCCGCACTCGGGGCAGGAGGCCGTGAAGGCCTCGATGGCAACAGCGTGACCTCGGCACTCGGGGCAGAGCAGGCGTGAGGCCTCGGACTCGGGGCAGAGCAGGCGTGAAGGCCCTCCGGCACTGGGGAGAGCAGGCCGTGAAGGCCCTCGGACTCGGGGCAGAGCAGGCCGTGAAGGCCGCCTAGCGAGCAGCTGACAGGGCCGGCACGGAGGCAGAAGGCCGTGAAGGGCCCTCGGCACTCGGGGCAGAGCAGGCCGTGAAGGCCCTCCGGCACTCGGGGCAGAGCAGGCCGTGAAGGCCTCCGGCACTCGGGGCAGAGCAGGCCGTGAAGGCCCTCGGCACTCGGGGCAGAGAGGCAAGGCCTCGGACGGCAAACTGAGCCTCCGGCACTCGGGGCAGAGCAGGCCGTGAAGGTCCCTCCGGCACTCGGGGCAGAGCAGGCGTGAAGGCCCTCCGGCACTCGGGGCAGAGCAGGCCGTGAAGGCCCTCCGGCACTCGGGCAGAGCAGGCCGTGAAGGCCCCTCGGGAACTAGGGTGGACAGGCCAAGGGCCTGCCTCGGGCTGGCAGGGGACAGGAAACAGACCACAGCTGTGGGAACCGGCGGGCAGGGAGCAGGACACAGGTGGAAGCATGATGGGATACGGACAATGAACTCATGCATACAGGCCGTGAGTCCCCTCCGGCACTCGGGGCAGAGCAGGCCGTGAAGGTCCCTCCGGCACTCGGGGCAGAGCAGGCCGTGAAGGTCCCTCCGGCACTCGGGGCAGAGCAGGCCGTGAAGGTCCCTCCGGCACTCGGGGCAGAGCAGGCCGTGAAGGTCCCTCCGGCACTCGGTGCAGAGCAGGCCGTGAAGGCCCCTCCGGGACTTGGGGTGGAGCAGGCCAAGGGCCCTGCCGTCTGTGCTGGGCAGGGGACAGGAACACAGACCACAGCTGTAGGGAACCCGGCTGGGCAGGGGATAAGACACAGGTGGGAACAATGATGGGATTACGAGACAATGAAACAATCATACAATTAACAGGAGGGGAGCAGGACACAAAACAGAAGTGCCGCCATCTGGCGGCCCAACAGGGGAAACACAGACAGGAAAACAGGACCATGACAGTACCCCCCCCCCAAGGGACGGCTCCTGACGTCCCAGGAGGCCGACCCGGGGAGGGAGTCAACAGAGGGTGGGGGCTAGAGACAGGACTCAGACAGGAACAGGGACTGGACACAGAACTGGGGCAGGAACAGGACTGGACTGGACAGGACAAGACTCAGTGCTGGACTGGACAGGACAGGAACAAGACAAGAACTAGACTCGGGGCTGGCTGGCAGGACAGGAACAAAACAAGAACAGACTCGGGCTGGAGGGAACTCGGGGCTGGAAACAGGACTCAGGGCAGAAACGACAGGAAAGGACGGACTCAGGACTGGAACGGGACAGGACCGGACTGGACTCAGACGGAGAGCGGACTCGGACTGACTCGGACGGGGAACAGGACTCGGACTGACTCGGAGGGGAACAGGCTGGACTGAGGAGGGAACAGGACTCGGACGCTGACGTGGGACACGAGCGGCCGTGAAGGCCTCCGGCACTCGGGGAGCGGCGAGTGCCTCCAACCGGAACCTGGCACTGGGCGAGCACCTGAAGCCTCGGCACTGGCAGGCAGCCGTGAGGCCCTCGGCACTGGGCAGAGCAGCCGTGAAGGCCCTCCGCACTCGGGCAGAGCAGGCCGTGAAGGCCCTCCGGCACTCGGGGCAGAGCAGGCCGTGAAGGCCCTCCGGCACTCGGGCAGAGCAGGCCGTGAAGGCCCTCCGGCACTCGGGCAGAGCGCCGTGAAGGCCCTCGGCACTCGGGCAGAGCAGGGCCCGGAGGGCCCTCCGCCTCGGGCAGAGCAGCCGTGAGGCCCGGCACCGGGCAGAGCAGCCCGGAAGGCCCTCGGCCCGGGCAGACAGGCCGTGAAGCCCCCCGGCGCTCGGGGCAGAGAGCCGTGAAGGCCCCCGGCACACGGGGCGAGCTGCAGGGCCGTGGAAGGCCCTCCGGCACTGGGGCAGAGCAGCCGTGAGGCTCCCTCGGCACCGGCGGCAGAGCAGGCCCGGGACTGGAGAGCAGCCGGGACTCGGAGGGGCAGGACGAGGCCGGGAAGGGGCGACCCGGCCCGGGAGGCAGAGCCTCGGCACTCGGAGGCAGACCAGGCCGTTGGGAAGGGCCCTCGGCATCGGGCAGAGCAGCGTGAAGGCCTCCGGCACGGGCAGACCCTGACCTCGGCACTGGGGCAAGCAGCGGAAGGCCCGATGGGAGAGCCGTAGGTCCTCGGCACTCGGGCGAGCAGCCGTGAAGGCCCTCCGGCTTGGGGAGAGCAAGGGCCCTGCGTCTGGCTGGGCAGGGACAGAACACAGACACAGCTGTAGGAACCGGCTGGGCAGGGGATAGACACAGGTGGAACAATGATGGATAACGAGACAATGAACAATCATACATTAACAGGAGGGGAGCAGACAAAAACAGAAGTGCCCATTGGCGGCCAACAGGGGAAACACAGACAGGAAACAGGACCATGACAATACCCCCCCCAAGGGACGGCTCCTGACGTCCAGAGGCACCCGGGAGGAGTCAACAAGGGTGGGGGCTAGAGACAGGATCGACAGGACAGGACTGGACACAGAACTGGGGCAGGAACAGGACTGGACTGGACAGGACAAGACTCAGTGCTGGACTGGACAGGACAGGAACAAGACAAGAACTAGACTCGGGGCTGGACTGGGCAGGACAGGAACAAAACAAGAACAAGACTCGGGGCTGGAGGGGAACTTGGGGCTGGAAACAGGACTCAAAGCAGAAACAGGACTGGACAGGAACAGGACGGGACTCAGGACTGGACAGGAACAAGGCGGGACTCAGGACTGGAATGGGACGCAGGACTCGGGACTGGACTCAGACGGGAGAGCAGGACTCGGGACTGGACTCGGACGGGGGAACAGGACTCGGGACTGGACTCGGACGGGGGAACAGGACTCGGGACCGGACTCGGACGTGGGAACATACAAGGAGCAGGCCGTGAAGGCCCCTCCGGCACTCGGGGCAAGCAGGCCGTGAGGCCTTTCCGGCACTCGGGGCAGAGCAGACCGTGAAGGCCCCTCCGGCACTCGGGGCAGAGCAGGCCGCGAAGGCCCCTCCAGCACTCGGGGCAGAGCAGGCCGTGAAGGCCCCTCTGGCATTCGGGGCAGAGCAGGCCGTGAAGGCCCCTCCGGCACTCGGGTCAGAGCAGCCCGTGAAGGTATCTCCGGCACTCGGGGCAGAGCAGGCCGTGAAGGTCCCTCCGGCACTCGGGGCAGAGCAGGCCGTGAAGGCCCTCCGGCACTCGGGGCAGAGCAGGCCGTGAAGGCCCTCCGGGCCTCACTCGGGGCAGAGCAGGCCGTGAAGGTCCCTCCGGCACTCGGGCAGAGCAGGCCGTGAAGGTCCCTCCGGCACCGTGGGCGGCAGCAGGCCGTGAAGGCCCCTCCGGAACTTGGGGTGGAGCAGGCCCAAGGGCCCTGCCGTCTGGCTGGGCAGGGGACAGGAACACAGACCACAGCTGTAGGGAACCGGCTGGGCAGGGGATGAGACACAGGTGGGAACAATGATGGGATAACGAGACAATGAAACAATCATACAATTAACAGGGGGGGAGCAGGACACAAACAGAAGTGCCGCCATCTGGCGGCCCAACAGGGGAAACACAGACAGGAAAACAGGACCATGACAGTACCCCCCCCCCCAAGGGACGGCTCCTGACGTCCCAGGAGGCCGACCGGGGAGGGAGTCAACAGAGGGTGGGGGCAGAGACAGGAGGGCAGGAACAGGGGCTGGGAAAAGAACTGGGGCAGGACAGGACTGGGCTGGGCAGGACAAGACTCAGGGGGCTGAAGGGCAGGAAAAGACAAGAACAGACTCGGGGTGGGCTCAGGGCAGGAACAAAACAAGAACAAGACTCGGGGCTGGAGGGGGCCGGGCGAAACAGGACTCAGGGCAGAAACAGGACTGGGGGCAGGAACAGGACGGGACTCGGACTGGGCGGGCGCAGGACTCCGGGGCGGATCAAACGGGAGCAGGACTGGACGGGCTCGGGGGGGAACAGGATCGGGGCTGGACTGGGGGGGAACAGGACTGGACTGGACTCGGACGGGAACAGGACTCGGGGCCGACTGGACGTGGGAACATACGGAGCAGGGGCGGGCCCCCCGGCACTCGGGCGGGGCAGGCCGGGGGC
>NC_057935.1:31957814-32023450 GCF_018555375.3 Anguilla rostrata | reverse complement strand
GGGCAGGAACAGGACTGGACTGGACAGGACAAGACTCAGTGCTGGACTGGACAGGACAGGAACAAGACAAGAACTAGACTCGGGGCTGGACTGGGCAGGACAGGAACAAAACAAGAACAAGACTCGGGGCTGGAGGGGAACTCGGGGCTGGAAACAGGACTCAGGGCAGAAACAGGACTGGACAGGAACAGGACGGGACTCAGGACTGGAACGGGACGCAGGACTCGGGACTGGACTCAGACGGGGGAGCAGGACTCGGGACTGGACTCGGACGGGGGAACAGGACTCGGGACTGGACTCGGACGGGGGAACAGGACTCGGGACCGGACTCGGACGTGGGAACATACAAGGAGCAGGCCGTGAAGGCCCCTCCGGCACTCGGGGCAGAGCAGGCCGTGAAGGCCCCTCCGGCACTCGGGGCAGAGCAGGCCGTGAAGGCCCCTCCGGCACTCGGGGCAGAGCAGGCCGTGAAGGCCCCTCCGGCACTCGGGGCAGAGCAGGCCGTGAAGGTCCCTCCGGCACTCGGGGCAGAGCAGGCCGTGAAGGTCCCTCCGGCACTCGGGGCAGAGCAGGCCGTGAAGGTCCCTCCGGCACTCGGGGCAGAGCAGGCCGTGAAGGCCCCTCCGGGACTTGGGGTGGAGCAGGCCAAGGGCCCTGCCGTCTGGGCTGGGCAGGGGACAGGAACACAGACCACAGCTGTAGGGAACCCGGCTGGGCAGCCGGACGGGACCGGCGGGACCCCCGCGGGCCGGACCCCGGAAAAATGGCAAGCCGAGACCCCTCAAAAGGGTCAGGATCCGCCTGCTGATCAGCTGGAGGTCCGGCCGACCGGGAGGCAGCCCGACCACGGCGCCTCCGCGACCGCCCGCCCCTGGCACTGGGAGGCTCAAGCTCCCACCACCCCGATGGCATGTTAAACAATAAAAAATAAAATAAAAAAACTCTGCTGGGTCCCACACTGGCTGGTTCCTTCTGTCACGGTACGGGTAGAGGGGACCCAAACGCAGAGGGGAAAAAAAAAACACGAACTCAAAAGGGAAAATTAACAAAGATTTTACTAACAAAAAGGGCAAACAACCAGGGAACAGACAAGGGCACGAAGGCCAAAACAAACTCAAGAAATATCGAAATAAAACAGAAAACAAGTCGAACTCACAAACACGGGCAGGGCAGAACACGGACAGGGCAGAACACGGGAAGGCAGAGCACAAGGAAAGGTCAAACAAAACACAGGCAGGTAGATATGGTGAAACAGATGTCGGGAACAAACACAAACAATATCTAATGAAACAACAGGAACTCAAAAACACAGGCAGGACAGAGTACAAGTAAGTGGAACAAACACAAACAGGTCACAAACACAGGCAGGTACAAAGGGTCTAAAACATACGCAAGTTGGGAACAAACACAAGCAGGCAGGTACATGTACGTCAGGTAACAAACACAAACAGGTCACAAACACAGGCAGGTACAAAGGGTCTAAAACATACGCAAGTTGGGAACAAACACAAGCAGGCAGGTACATGTACGTCAGGTAACAAACACAAACAGGTCACAAACACAGGCAGGTACAAAAGGTCTAAAACATACGCAAGTTGGGAACAAACACAAGCAGGCAGGTACATGTACGTCAGGTAACAAACACAAACAGGTCACAAACACAGGCAGGTACAAAGGGTCTAAAACATACGCAAGTTGGGAACAAACACAAGCAGGCAGGTACATGTACGTCAGGTAACAAACACAAACAGGTCACAAACACAGGCAGGTACAAAGGGTCTAAAACATACGCAATTTGGGAACAAACACAAGCAGGCAGGTACATGTACGTCAGGTAACAAACACAAACAGGTCACAAACACCGGCAGGTACAAAGGGTCTAAAACATACGCAAGTTGGGAACAAACACAAGCAGGCAGGTACATGTACGTCAGGTAACAAACACAAACAGGTCACAAACACAGGCAGGTACAAAGGGTCTAAAACATACGCAAGTTGGGAACAAACACAAGCAGGCAGGTACATGTACGTCAGGTAACAAACACAAACAGGTCACAAACACAGGCAGGTACAAAGGGTCTAAAACATACGCAAGTTGGGAACAAACACAAGCAGGCAGGTACATGTACGTCAGGTAACAAACACAAACAGGTCACAAACACAGTCAGGTACAAAGGGTCTAAAACATACGCAAGTTGGGAACAAACACAAGCAGGCAGGTACATGTACGTCAGGTAACAAACACAAGGAACCAGCACCCAAGTCAAGGGAACAGAGAACTTAAATAGACAGGGGTAACAAGACACAGGTGAACTCAAAAAACAATCAAACCAGAAGGAGGGGATAAGACACAGGTGGGAACAATGATGGGATAACGAGACAATGAAACAATCATACAATTAACAGGAGGGGAGCAGGACACAAAACAGAAGGCGGCCCAACAGGGGAAACACAGACAGGAAAACAGGACCATGACAAACAGAGACAATAGGGTTTCAGCAGCTTTGCTGCTTGGAGCCCTAATAAGAACTAGATAGTATAGATGGCAGTAATGTTGATTCCCTTTGGAGATGAGATAGTATGACATGGCTTGTATCCAAGATCTGTAGTTTCATATGATACCACTACTGTCAGGGTAGCTTAAAAAATGGGGCTGCTTGAGGTAGACTGTAAAATACAAATGTAGCTAAGTATAAAATGAAGTCTGTACAGTGTGTTAAGAAAGTTTTTGTAAGACAATGTGAGAATGGTAAAGATGTAGTGATTTTTAGTCCAAGAAGTCCAGTTAATGTCGTTAAGGATAATTGCATATTTAAATGTATTATTTAATGTAACCAGTAATAGGAGAAAATTAATTGTTTATTTGAAAGTGTTTTGGAAAATGACACAGAAAAGACTGGGAATCGCAAATAAAATGGCAAGTGATGAGAAAAACACCAAGTAAAAATGTATGCAAATAAAAAATGTGAAAAGACAAATGAAAATCATGAACAAAATGGCAAGAGATCAGAAAACACCAAGTGAAAATCTATGGAAATAAAACGTGTGAAAAGGAAAATCACAAAGAAAAAAGGCAAGAGATCACAAAAAGATTAAGTAAATTTTTTAAATTGTAATATAAATAAAGAAAAAAATACAGAGTAAAATCATAAGTAAAATGGCAAGAGCACAAAAACGCAAAGGGAAAATAAATGTAAATGTAATATACAAAACAACGCACATGGGCCATCCAATTATTGGTCATCCCCTGTATGCCCCTCTCCACAGAATGAGATTGTATTTTTAGCGGTAACTGACTGGGGGGGGGGGAGGGACACGCTTTTTAAAATGAGTTATGAAATAATACCATATAAGGTGGGGCACTAGAAATATTTGAATTGGGAAGTACTTTGTGAGAAAGAAATAACAGAATACAGTTCCATGGCTTCAAGTTGTGTCAAACAAATAAGGAAATATATACAGTGGTCTATAGCTTTAATTTGTGTGAAAGAACTGGAAAACATATACAATGAGTGCTCAATTGGTAGAGTTTGTGAAATAACGGGAAAATATACAGTACTCCACTGGCAACACTTCGTGTAAAATAAATGGGAAAATATACAGTGAGTGCTGCATTGCTACACTTTAAGTGACTGCTGCACAGCCTACTTGTTGCAGTGTGCGCACTGTTTGTTTCAACATCTTATTTTACAGGGCTTTGTGGGAAAATATTCCAATGCACAGTATGGGAAGGTGTCAGGATGGGGTCCATTTATGGAGATGCTGAAGTAGGCAGCCAGGTGTTGTTCCTTGAAGCTGGTTTCAGAGGTCTGTTTTCACCTGAGGATAAAGGAAAGAAAAAAGGAAAACCAGAAAGTGCAGTAATATGAAGAAAATGCGTAATTATTTGTTGTGCTTTTCAAAGTGATGCTCTTAACCTGTTCATCGTCAAGAAATCATGTTGACAGTTCATACTGGAAATGGGGATAAGTAGTGCAATGTATTTACAGAATATAGTATTGTTTCCCCAAAGATGGTATTTGTTGATATAACTGTGGTGCATATCGATTTTCTATTTTCAAAATGTATCCCAAAATTTCTTCATGATTAGAAGCAATTTTGGGATAGCGCTTCCGATATTGCTTGTGTTGAAAGTGCTATGACTGAAACAGGGATAGATGTAGTCACTTGCCACATCTGTCCAAAATGTAACACTGCTGTTTGGCCAGCGGTGTTGTCTGTGGGGAAAAGCCAACAACAAATCTTCCTCCTGTGCATGATCACGTTTTGAGTGTGCACGGAGAGGAGGGCCTATTCACAGATGGGTCCATTGTCGATGTGTTTGTGAGAGAGAGAGAGAGAGAGAGAGAGAGCGGGGCAAGGAGGGGCTGAGCGAATCAATGTGGTGTGCGCAGCTGTGGAATATTTTACCCATTTTAAAGTGTAAAAAAATAGAAAATTAATATGTGGTGGGCTGGGACAAATAAATCAATGTATCGGAAAGAGTTCATTGTTTGCTTCAGTTAGCTAATGGCATTGGTCTTGTGTCATAGGCTGCATGAGAGGCAATAATTTGATTCAGCATTTGTTTTCTGGAATTTGTATTGATTTACTGGAAAACATCAATGACAATACAGTTATGGAAACTGAAATATGTTTGCATTATTTGAATATCAATTTTATAAGCTGTGTTATCTTTGACATAGATATGGTCGATTAAGGTGGCCTTTTCAGTAGTTGCTTGTTTAACAAGTTGGGTATATCCATGTTTCTGCATTAAATCTTGAACAGTTTGTGTAATGAAGAGATTTTCATTGAAGTCGCCCATTATTATTTTGGTTCCCAAGAATGTGTCAAGATGATGAATCAAACGCAGCAGTTTTGTTCTGAAAGTAACCAAACTGTAGGATGGTGGCCTGTAGAGGATGGCAACGTTTGCTTCCAGTGACTTTATGTTGAATGTTAAAGATTCAATGTTTAGACATGGCAAATGTGTGATGTTGCAGTCTGCATCATTTTTAAAGTAAACTCCAACACCACCATGCTGCTGTTTCTTCAGTTCCATGAAGATATGTTCAGTGTCATCATATGCAAGGCACCTTGGTTTGCTGTGAAATGAAAAGTTGTTGAGATGAGTGTCTTGGGTAGAATGTTCTTGTTTTAGCCATGTTTCTGTCACACAAATGACGTCAGCTGCGAAATACCTGTGATCACATCGAATGTCTTTGATATGAGCAGAAAGTCCTGGAACATTGTGCAGAAAAATTCTGTACGTTGTATTGAAGGATTGAAGTGGTGGCTCAATGAATACAGGCATGTTTTGTATTGAAGTGTGAATTGTTTCATTAGCATATATAGCAGTGGCTTTAAAATCTTCGATGATGAGTCCTTCAAGAGATGTTACACGACTCAGTGCTACATATGCTTGTCCAGAGCTAAACATTTTCTTGAGAGAGACAACAGCTTTCTCCACTGTTAAGCCTTGTACTTTGTGAACAGTGCAAGCCCAAGCTAATTTCAGAGCAAACTGACGTCTCACACCACCACTGTTTGTTATTCTGTCCTCTTCAGGCTCAATTGGTGTGGCTTTTTCCAGTCCAGCTTTGGAAGATGGTTTTTTATTTCGAGCCATTTTTCCGACTTTTTCATTATCAAAGGTGACATATCCTTGATGGGAAAGTGTCATCATCCTTGTAACATATGTCAGAAACTGTTCCTGTTAGGTGATGAGTTGTCTGATTTTGACAGAATTCTGTACTGTGATGCAAAGGTTGCCAAACACATTTCAGGAAATGCTTCTGTTTTTGGTCTTCCTTTGTATTTGTCTGTGATGCTGTTCATCCATATGCTGTCATTTTCAGTGTTAATACATTTGAGTCTTTTCTGAAGAAGATGAAGCGGAAGACTCATTTTGATAGGATGTTGACCAGTTGGAATGAACTGAACCTTTCTTGATCCCTCTTTGAGTCTCATATTGGTTAGTCGGTATATGCTCTGTCAGGACCACTGTCATCAAGTAGAACTTTATTGAAAATAAAGGCAATACAGTTATGTTTGGCGGTATGGCTCTGTTCTGGAGCTCTCCCACCAACCACGCAGCCCGCGTGGAAAAGGCCGGGAGGCCAGCAGCCAAACCCCAAAACAACCATATGCCAATATGCTATTAATAAGTGTCTCCGGCTGATGTGATGACTATGTGTACGACCACCTGGAGGAAGCCCTTCGTCCAGTCGAGCCTTTCGGCTTGAGGCCGTCTATTTTGTACGTGGATCAGTGGTTATGTGTACCAACAGCATGTTGGACGTTCCCCGAGGCCAATACTTAGATGTATTATTAATTAATAACCCAAAGGAACATGTGTGGTATGATATTAGGCTATGTGTACCGACAGCTTGTTGGTATTTCCCCTTGAGCGCCGCGATTTGAACTAACCGGGGGAAATATTTTACCGACTACGTCAGTGTAAATGAATCCTCACTCGTTGCATAGGCCTACCGGAGGAGCCAGTAGTAGCAGCAGCAGGAACGCGTGGCAGTAACGCAGCAGCTTAGGAGCCGTAGCGCACCAGCAGTAAGAGGAGTGATGTGAAGCACGTGTTCAACGATGACGTGATGACTATGTGTACGACCACCTGGAGGAAGCCCTTCGTCCAGTCGAGCCTTTCGGCTTGAGGCCGTCAAATTTTTTTTTTTTTTTTTTTTTTGTTGTGTGGATCAGCGGTTATGTGTACCAACAGCCTGTTGGACGTTCCCCTGAAGCCAATACTTAGATGTATTATTAATTAATAAACCAGGGGAACATGCTACGTGAGATATGCTAGTAATATTAGGCTATGTGTACCGACAGCTTGTCGGTATTTCCCCCGAGCGCCGAATTTAATGAATTGGGGGAAATATACTTAGCTACTAACTGCATCAGTGTAAATGAATCCTCACTCGTTGCCAGACTTGCAGAACATTTATTATTAGACATATGACGGAGGCGGAATGCCTTACTCTATGCAGCTGAGCTCATAGCTTTTTGAACTGAAATTATTTCGTCCACGCCCGGTCGAATATAATGTTCGTAAGCATCAGAAGACCAGCGCCCCATGGCTTTCAGAGTGGAGACTGGGGCGAGTGTAGCAGCTGTCGTCGATGCCCCAATGCGGAAGGAGTGGGCGGTGTATAGCTCCGGAGAGAGATTGCAGGATTGGCAAACTAGCCGAAGGCGGGCAGCAAACCATGATCTCGTCATGGCATTCCCTTTGTCGGTGGCGAAGAGAGGCTCGTCCGGGCTCGCGTGGGGACGCCACCGCAGGTACCGTGCCATGGAAGAGAAGGGACAGAAAACAATGGCAGTTTGCGCAATAATGATGGGAGTTCCTTTAGCATTTTTGTCAGTTTTTGAGCGTTTGAGGTGAATAATAAAATACTGTGAACCAAAAGATAAATTTGAGTATGTGAGATCGAGGGACGGGTCGAAATTCTCAGTGCGAGTGGTATATTCCCCACATCTAAGAAAGCCGTAAAAGGCAGTCAGAAATACCACCTCTAAAAGTGAATCTGTGTAAGGATTAAAACACCCTTGTCTTAAGTGCGATACCAGTTTGTGAGTTAGAGAGATAGTGAGGGGGAGACGTTTGTCTATGCTTTCAGGGCTTCTTTTCATCAAGCCATTGAAGAGCAGACGAAGGGATGGATTCCCGAGCAGGCTACCAACCGAGGGATCCATACATCTTAAATGGAATTGGATTCCTGCTACGAGTGTCTTGATGGAGGAAGGCTGCATTTTTCTAGATTCAAAACAGTGAACTACAAAGGCGCAGACGATTGATATATTGATGGGCGAGACGGCGACTGAAAATGCGGCGCAGAAGGAGGAGAAGTAATACCATGCCGAATCGTACATTTTTAATGTAGATTTGGCCAGTCCTGATCTCATGTAGTGGGAGGCGGAAGCCAGGTATGTTTGCAAGGAGGCATTTAGTCTAGCACCGTTTGGTTGAAGGTTGGGCATGGCAGGCTGGAAGGTGCGGCGTCTGGACACAGGGTTCGGAACTCCTGGAATTTAAATCAGGACAAAGAGTCAGCGATTCGATTATTGAGGCCTGGTATGTGAACAGCGCGGAGCGTGAAATTATTTGTGACGCAGATCCAAGTGAGGCGTCAACTAGCCTATTGATAAAACGGACGAATGAACGCCCTTTATTAATTATCTTCACCGTTGCCTCATTATCGCAATAAGCTAGAATTTGTTTCCTTGGCCAGTGGCTTCCCCAAATGATACATGCGACGACTATGGGGTATAATTCGAGCAGTGCTGTAGAGTAGGCATTTAAAGTCATTGACTGCAGCTCTTTAGGCCATGCATCTGCGAACCACTGATTATTGAAGAAACCCCCGAAACCGATTGAGGGTGCTGCATCGGTAAAAAACTTAACACCAGGAGCGCCGGACCATTTCCTGGCATTCAAATAACTTTTCGCGCGGCCAGGGTCAAATGGCACATTAGCCTTCAAACTGGAAATATTCGCATTTTTCGCTAGATGGCGCTTATTAGACACGAGCTGACAAAGGTTGCCAGCCCATTGTCCTAATGAAATATTTGCGAGATTTTAGACTGTCAGAGTATCAGAGTAAGTTATGTTTTAGTTACGGCTCGGCATTCTAGTCAACACATTGTTGCAATATAAATGTATTTAGAATAAACAGTATGTCTGTATGAAGAGAATAAGTCATGAAAAGCTAACAATAAACAGATTGTAGGGAGGTCAAACCTGTTTTTCAAAAAACAAATTTGACAGTTTATTCTTCATGCATAATATCATAAATGCTAATAATCAAATAGGCTAACAACATATAAATCGCCAATTTGCCAGAATATAACTGTAATACGATTTTTAAAATTAGCCGCTTCCCTCCGCATGTGATCACTGATCACTGTCGTTGGAGGGAAACGCATCATCACCCGTGCGAATTTTAGGGTCGGATTTTCTGTTTTATAAAAATACATGTAAAAAATATTGTCGTTCAAACGAGTTTTTTTCCGGTGACCAGAAAACATGTAGGCTAGGCTACACTCATAGCAAGCAGGTCATAGCTGGCTGTGACTATTCGACTGGGGATTCGAAATCCAAAGTCTCTTATTCATCGTAGGCTAATTACAAAAAACACCCATTCGTAACACTGAATAATACCGCAATGTACATAAGACCATGGCAAATATATACATGCAAGAATCCTGTTGTTCAAACAAGTTTTTTCCGGTGACCAGAAAACATGTAGGCTATACAGGCAAGCAGGTCATAGCCTAGCTAGCTGTGACTATTCGACTGGGGATCCAGAAGAAGTCTCTGGAAATCCAAAGAAGTCTCTTATTCATCGTAATTACAAAAAACACTCATTCGTAACACTGAATAATACCGCACTGTACATAAGACCTTAGCAACCAAGTGGGATTTCAAAACTGATTATCGCTTCAGCGCACACACGCAATATTTAAAATATTTTAAAAGAATATAAATAATGATACATTTATTCCTGGTTATTTGACGTGATTCTTGCTTGGGCTGACAATCCTATGATAGTGTAAGAAAATTGTTCATTACATGTGCCGATCATTAGTAACATTAGTGGTAGCGACCTGTTTCTCCCGATTGGTAACTGTAAATGTATTGCTGAAAGTGGAATAGTAATTATGTGGGCAATTAGTTTCATAAACTCCATAAACCCTATCAATGGTTGCGTGGACATGGTAAAGCACAGAGACGCCTATATTCCCACGCAACGCATCCCGATAGTTTATGCATGTGCTGTTGCATCTACGCAGACAGCGTGAGCAGTCTTCTAACACAGTTCCTAACGTGCAAGGCTCTAATTTTTGAATATGAAACAAGGTCCGAACCTGACTAGAAATAAGTAAAACTTAAAAAACAAGTAAAAATGTGACACTTGTATTTTTGTTTTGGGCATGTATCTTTTTACTACTCAGTAGGCCTAAAGGCCTACTCATGATAATAGCTTCAAAAAAACTACCAGCTATTCACGCACGATCGTTCACGCTCATCTATTGAATCGCCCCCTCACCCCTCCCCCAGCACCAGAATACTGAATTCTTTAGCTGCCTTTAGCGAAACCAGAGCTGATAGTTTTTTCTCTATGGCCCCGAGTCAAACTCAGTAGGTGTGAATGTTCAGCTTCGCAGAGAGGTGTGATTTTCTTCCTCTTCACGACACCAGTGATGACGATTGGAGACTTCACCTCAATAGACCTAACTTATATTTTCAAAACCTACATTTTCAACTGTGAAAACAATATTTAAAAAATTCCATTCAATCTATTGATAAGCAAATGTATTTATTGATATCAAATCAATAAACAAGAAAATCAATATAAAACATTAGTAGGCTAAATGTTAATAGTAAACATAAAACATCAGTAATAACAAGCCCAAATCCGCAATAGCTGCGACCGTGCATGCATCCACAGGAGGACACTTTTGTGGACCAACTGACCAACAAACTAAAGAGCTGCTGGTCGCCTATATGCCGCGGAGTTTGTAAGCTTAGCTGCCTTTGCCATCATGTGATTTGACATTGCAAGTTTGGTCGATAGCACATTGCTCAAGATGCCGTCTCATCTTTATACGTGCATGCATGAATATGTGCTTTCGTTTCTAAGTAAGTGAAAAATTACGGTCAGCATAACCATGCTGTGCCATGCTTCGCTAAAGCATCTGAAGTTTTCTGTGTTCTCGGGTGGGGGAGGGGTGAGCGTTGAATGTCCCATACAGATCAGTGGTCTTACCCTTACCCTTAGATTGACATGTGAATGTCCCACTTGAGAATGGTTCACTTGTGCCACGTGTGAATGTTTGAAAGTTGATATCTCTCCAGGGAGAGATAAAATGTTCTATTTGTCCGGCACATAATATTATTATGTTATGTTAGCCGACTCAAAAATAATACAAGTATTTTGCTTAGCCGTAATTCGTTACGCTACAAAGTATGCCTTGTATTACTTTTAGTTACGCAGCAATCTCTCGCTCTTGCTTATACTTTTTTCTACATTTTTATTCTTTTTTTTTCCTATTTAGTTTATTGTTTTTAAAAAAAGATTTTTATTACTAGTTTACTCAACGGAATAACAGCATACACCACACGAACACATCACAAGACACTTCACATTTGAGAAATCATTTTTGATTGTAGGCTATGTAATAGTTACATTTATTGTTCTCTCAAGTAGCCTAAAGGTTAATACTACGTTTTTAAAAAATTGTGGAGTTATACATAATAGCAACTGCAAAGCCTAGCCTAACCGGACATCGTGTCACCACTCGCGTGCTTCCACAATGATTTTTTCCCCCCAAAACCTTTACTCCCTGAAACGAATGTCCCCTATTTCCTGGTCCCTCAAAAGCCAAATGTGTCACGTCACATTTTTACCTCACAGAAAATAGGATATGATACAGCTATAATTTTTTTTGCATATTTTGAAAAGTAGCCTACGTTCACCATCATCTGTAATTTGGCATATATATATGTGTGTGTGTGTGTGTGTGTATACATCAACGAGCAAGGTATGCTTGATCAGAACTCACAGAAAGTCCACTGATAACAAGTGCACTAAATAAACGTAATCCGTCTGGGATAAATGCATAGGAAATTTGCCGAGGGAACCGATGGCAGAAGAAACGTCCGAGTTGGTGTACAAAAAGACGTCTTCACTGAAACACTCTATAAATAAACTAATTAACAGCCGAAACAAACCATGACTAAATATAAACTAACAAACTACGCTATGATTCAAATATATTTTTATCATGCTGTATTGTAGTGGTTTCTTTATTTTAGATTGTTTTTGCAATAGTGTTACAGTTTGTAATCCTAAAACCCGGAAGTAAGTTGGCATTGGGTTCTCATCAGATTTCCAATGCATTTTTCCCGTGGGGATTTAGTTTTCTGCCGAAAGTAAGGTTTGTGGTGAACGTAAGCCTAAATGAGCTTCACGATTGTTTGTCAACCGTGGATGTCTAAGCTGTCATGTGCTTTTGAAAAGTAGGCTAAGTTTCTATATTGAAACTACAAGAGCGGTCACATTTTTGCAATAACCACTCTTGTTTTACTAGCTCGCATGCTTTTACGAGCGTCGAACGCTAAGCGTGAGTGAGCGGCGAACCCATAGAACTCGTAAAACAAAACGTGAAACTGTTTTAGGCATAGATTAACCATAGGTCTTATTTTCGGAAGAAAACTAAATCCCTATTGGAAAAATGCATTGGCAATCTGCCGAGGGAACCCATGGGGGAAGAAACGTCCGGGTTGGCCTACAAAAAGACGTATTCACTGTAACATTCTATGAATAAACAAATTAACAACCGAAACAAATAGCGCTTCGAATATATTTTTATCTTGTTATATTGTAGTCGTTTCTTTAGCTTAGATTTAGTTTTTGCGATATCATACGCAGCATTGTTGTTGTACGTGAACGTGTCGCATGCAGTCATTGTGCACGAGAATGATAATGCATAAAATTGAAAAAAAAAAAAATTTGTTTATGCATTTGAAGACGGATCAATTTTATTTTAACCCTTATTTAGAAATTTCCACTTGTATAATAACTGTAAAAATAAAATGTAGGGCTATGATTTCAGAACACAAGGGAAAGGCATAGGCATAAACAAATGATCACAAAACGAACGCAATAGCCTATAAAAATATTTTTTAAGATCACATATTTAAAACATTATATAATGTATTATTCAAAATAAACATAAACAAATATTTCTAATAACAAAATAAATAAAACATTCGTACAAATATAAATGCGTGTCCACCGCGATGAAAAGTATATCCTTGCGCCTCCTGGTGTGGTGAAGGAAAACTGACTCCTTAGTCTGAAGACGGCCGTAATTTAACAACACTGTTATAACACACACGGAAGTGAAATAAGGTGCTTTTAACATTTTCCAAACGGGAATTTGACATTCCTACTACGCTGGTACGTAAAGAACAAATATTTAGGAAAAGTCAGTGAATGCGGATGATGTAGCTTGCTAGTAACTAAATGAAAAAAATCCTAAACTCCGAAATATCTCAGTGACAGGTCAAATGACCTGTCACAGCGCTCCTAGTGTTAAGGGTGGCTGACGTTTCTACCTGATCATTATGGAAGAACGAGATACCGTTCCAATTGTCGCATAGCCTAGACCAAAATCGCAGGTCGGATCTGCAACCTGCGTCCAAGGTGATATTATCGTGCAAGTTATTTGCGGTTTTTGAAAGGTCGAGGAGTCTGGATATAAAGGAACGTCCCTGAGGGATTATTCGCGTTGCAAAATTAAAATGCCCCAGTAATGAGAGCAACTCCTTTTTTGAAAGAGATTCCGCGTCCGCCGCAGATTTAATAGCTTCGCGAATGCGGACCAGTTGACCAGGGATGCCTGCATGAGGTTACTATCCAGGATAATGCCCAGAAACTCGATGGCTTTAGCGGGGCCTTTAGTTTTCTCCTCCGATAGAGGAACGCCCAGTTCCTTAAATGTGTTTTTTAAAGCTGTAATGCAGCGATCTGGCTGGGAATGGGGGAAATCTACTACTAGGAAATCGTCTAGTAGGTGTAAAACGAAAGGTAGTTTACAGTTGTTTAAGAGTATCCAGCAAAGTGCTTCCGATAATGTATCGAATATTCGAGGGCTGCTGCGACAACCGAAGGTGAGCTGTTACGGCTAGCCACAGGCAAACCACAACATAAAATGGAGTCTAACAAGAGAGATTCAACAATAATGATTTAATCCAGAATTTAGACAAATTTCACAATGCACTTGAAGATAACTGCAAGTATCCACATCTCAGTACAACAATGAATGAATTTAATATAATGGTAAATGATGAGGTAGCAAACAGATGGGGTGATCCTCCAGGCCCGTCTGTGTAGAGGACCCAGCAGGATCACGGGGCTGTAGTATATATATCCTAGTCTATCAGTTGCAATCTACTTGTCACAGGTGTAGCTCTTCCCACTGCCAATCACCAATTAAGCAATCTGAGAGCTACAGAGAGCCAGAGAGAGAGAGAGAGAGAGAGAGAGAGACGCGCCCCCCCACATACACCAAGACATAGGGGCGCACATAACACCTCCCCCCTTAAAAGGTTTCCTACAAAGAGGAAGCCAAATAAGCAAAATACATGCAACCATATACTCAGCAGCTATAACAAACAATAATTACCAAGTGGAGACAGTAAATAATAATAAATGATAAATATCATAACACTACGTAGTAGTGTTATGCACTTTAGGGCATTTACTCAAACAAATAATAATCCTTCCCCCCCCCCTCGTTTACCAACCTACCCCCGACATCGCACCTACAATGTTAAAACGTGGTCATGCAGATCCGAGGCAAGGAGAGGCGAGCTGATGGTAGTCATTTTATAGATCTTTAATATATTCTTCCCCCCCCCCCAGGTCCACATACTTACAACTTCAAGCTCAACCGCCATCGTCTGCAGCCCTGGCGCTTAGGGATACAATACGTGAGAGAGAGCAGGTCGAAGACAGATAGAGAGAAAGAGAGAAAGAACACTCGAAAACAGCAACACGAGGGATATAGCAATTCTCTAGACTCGAGACAGAGCGTCAGCCACGACGTTGTCTTTACCACATATGTGATGAATTTCTAAATCAAAGGCTTGCAATACCAAACTCCAACGCATGAGACGTTGGTTAGCATTTCTCATACGGTCCGAAAACACCAAAGGATTATGGTCTGTATAGATGATAACCGAAGAGGATGAGCCGACATAAACCTCAAAGTGTTGTAGGGCGAGTACCAGGGCAAGCGCCTCCTTCTCAATGGTGGAATAATTGCGTTGATGACAATTAAACTTTCGTGAAAAATAGCATATCGAATGCTCAACATCATCTTGATCAACCTGGAGAAGGACAGCACCCGCACCAAAGTCACTCGCATCCACCGCAAGCCGAAAAGGCTTCGTGAAATCAGGGGCTTTCACACTCTCGAACGCTTGTTGGCAGGAATCAGACCATAAAATATCTAATTTTGGGCTAAGCAGATTTGTCAAAGGGACAACAACTGAAGAAAAATTCTTACAAAAGTTCCTATAGTAACCCACCTGTGGCAAGTGAGTGCCACCCCTCTCCGATAAAACACACTCACGGGAGACTGACTGGTTCCGTAACCCGCACTTCCGTGCTATTTTATTATCAGACACGGTTTTACAGACACTTTCCCCAACTCTGGGTAGCACAGTTCCGTAGCCGTCTGGTCATTGGCGATTCCCCTCCTCCGGCTTCCGGTCTGGCTTTTAAAAACCCCAGGCTCACTGTTGAAAGCAATCAGAGGCAATCAGCGCAATAAAACAATTAACAATTATCGGCGCTGATTACCTCCAGCTGACAGTTGTGGCGAAGGATCCGAGAGCCGCTCCTCTCACACTCTCTCTCTCTGCAGCCGACGCTCAAACCACGCCCACCCCACCACATACCCCCACCGCCCGACTTAGGCCGGGGAGCCATCCGGCCGATGACCAACCCCCCCCCTCTCCCCCCCCTCCTCCTCCTGGGGGCGAGAGAGGAAGTCCGCCACGACCATCCGTGCACCCGGTCTATGAATCACATTGAAGTTAAAAGGCTGCAAAGCCAGATACCACCGAGTGATCCGGGCGTTGGTATCCTTCATGCGGTGGAGCCATTGGAGGGGGGCATGGTCCGAACAGAGGGTGAATGGGCGACCCAGAAGGTAATAACGGAGGGCTCCGACCGCCCACCGAATGGCGAGGCACTCTTTCTCCACCGTGCTGTACTTCGCCTCCCGTTGTGACAGTTTCCGGCTAATGTACAGCACGGGGCGGTCGACTCCCTCCACCTGCTGGGTCAAAACAGCCCCCAGCCCTCTGTCCGACGCGTCGGTCTGCAAAACAAAGGGGAGAGAGAAGTTAGGTGTGAACAAGAGCGGCTCCCCACAGAGAGCTTCTTTTACCCTCTCAAACGCCCGCTGGCACGGTTCCGTCCACTGGACCGGATCTGAGGCACCTTTTCGGGTTAAGTCAGTTAGGGGGCTGGTTAGCTCTGAAAACGCCAGGATGAACCTCCTGTAATAGCCGGCCAGCCCCAAGAACCTCCTTACCTCTTTTTTTGACTTGGGTCGGGGACAGGCTGCAATCGCAGCGGTTTTGTCCACTAGAGGCCGCACCTGTCCACTTCCCAAGTGGTACCCAAATACCGTACCTCCGCTCGGCCAATAGCACACTTCTTTGGGTTAGCCGTGAGCCCTGCCTGCCTTAATGACTCGAGCACTGCCCCCACATGCTGCAAATGCTGCTCCCAGCTGTTGCTATGGATGATGACATCATCCAGATAGGCAGCAGCATAACCAGCATGCGGACGCAATACCCGATCCATTAGGCGCTGGAAGGTGGCAGGGGCCCCGAATAACCCAAACGGAAGTGTCCTGAATTGGTACAAACCATCCGGAGCGGAGAAAGCCGTTTTTTCCTTAGATTTGGCAGATAAGGGAATCTGCCAGTAACCCTTGGTTAAATCCAGCGTCGAAAAAAATCGAGCCGTGCCAAGCCGATCCAAGAGCTCGTCGACCCGAGGCATTGGATAAGCATCAAACCGTGACACTTCATTTACCTTTCTATAATCCACACAGAAGCGAATAGACCCATCAGGCTTACCTACCAGCACGATGGGGCTACTCCAGGGACTGTGGGATTCCTCTATTACCCCCAGCTCTAGCATTGCCTTTATCTCTGCCTGAACCAATTTCTTTTTGTGTTCCGGCAATCTATAGGGGCGGGTCCGCACCGTCACCCCCGGGGAAGTCTCTATATGGTGGTGTATGAGGTGCGTGCGTCCTGGTATGGGAGAAAACACATCAGCAAAACGCTTTTGCAACAAGGCAAGGTCTGTTCTCTGATTCGGTGAGAGATGGTCATCTGAAAGGGTTGAGATCTGATTGGATGAATTTGGTACCTCCGGACCCAGCTCATCTCTCTCCTTATCCACCGTAACCAGAGAGACAGCCACTACCTCCTTCCACGCTTTCAGGAGATTGAGGTGATAAATCTGCTTTGCCCCCTCTCTATCAGTACGCTCTACCTCATAGTCAACCTCCCCACTCGCCGTGTGACCGTAAAGGGCCCTTGCCACTTGGCGAGTAATTTAGAACTAGAGGTAGGGAGTAACACAAGAACTTTATCTCCCGGTGAAAATTGCCGTAGTTTAGCTCCTCTGTTATAGTGCTGTTGCTGACGTGCCTGCGCCTCGAGCAAATTCTCCCGTGACAACTTACCCAGTGTATGGAGTTTTGCTCGCAGGTCCAGCACGTATTGTAATTCATTTTTACTAGGACTCGGACCCTCCTCCCAGTTTTCTTTAACTAGGTCCAATATCCCCCGGGGTTTCCTACCGAACAGTAGTTCAAAGGGAGAAAATCCCGTGGAGGCCTGGGGAACCTCCCGCACTGCAAACACCAGAGGAGATAACCACTTATCCCAATTACGGCTATCCTCATGAACGAACTTCCGGATCATAGACTTCAACGTTCTATTAAACCGCTCAACCAGCCCATCCGTTTGGGGATGGTACACGCTAGTTCTAATAGAACGAATGCCCAATAACCCGTACAGTTCGCGTAGTGTGCGTGACATAAACTGGGTGCCCTGGTCAGTCAGAATCTCTTTCGGGATTCCGACTCGGGAGATTATTTGAAACAATGCCTGCGCAACACTTTTTGCCGAAATGCTGCGCAAAGGAACTGCTTCGGGATACCTTGTCGCATAATCCACCAGAACTAACACGAAACGGTATCCCTGCGTGCTCCGATCAAACGGTCCGATGAGGTCCATCCCCACTCTCTCAAAAGGGACCTCCATTAGCGGAAGGGGGCGCAACGGCGCTTTTGGTATAGCCGGGGAATTTACGAGTTGGCATTCAGGGCACGACGCACACCACCGACGCACGTCGGCCCAAATCCCGGCCAATAGAAGCGGGCCATTATCCGGTTCAGTGTTTTCTCATACCCTAAATGACCAGCCATGGGGTTAAAATGAGCCGTCTGAAAAACCATTTCCCGAGAGCTTTTAGGCACCAGCAATTGGGTGATTTCCTCGTTAGTCTGAGTGTCACGACACACTCTGTATAACCTATCCCGAATTATTACAAAATACGGGTGAGTGAGTGTTGCATCAGGGCGCACCTGTTGACCATCAATGGACATCACGCGGTCAAAGGCAAAGCGTAGGGTGTCATCACGAGACTGCTCGAGTGGGAAATCCTCCATGGGGCGAAACACCGGTACCTGCGGAGTCTCCCCCGGAGGCTCCACTGATGCCGGCTCCCCCTCTGCCGCGTCGGACGACCCCGCGTCACCGCTGACAGCAGCACACACATCACACAGCCCTACCCGTCGTGAACGCACCCCCCTACCTTACCAGCTGCCTGGCGAAACCCCGGCCAATCAGTGCCTAAAATCAGAGGGTGCGAGAGGCGGGAGCTAACCGCAGCCTTTATTTTATGTTTTTTCCCTTGACACCGAATTTCCACTGAGACGATAGGGTACGCGTGTAAATCCCCATGCACACACCTTATAGATACCATTGATGCTTCTAACAACGCCTCGGGTCGAACCAGGCTTTGTCGAATCATGGTCTGCATAGCCCTGAGTCCAACAGCGCCTGGTGTTCACTCCCTTGAATCCTTACCGGAATACAGTACGCTCCGTCTGGGTCGGGAGCGGAGGTGGGCGGGCCGACAACACGAACCACCTGCCCCACCTCCATGAGCGGGCACTCGCGGCGCAGGTGACCCGGTTGTCCGCACCGCCAACACCCCGGTCCGGGCGTCTGAGGAGCTCTCTGTGGGTCGCACCCCGCCGCCACTGAGCCTGGGGCTGGGGAAACAGGAACAAAAGGGTTGTTACGGGAAAATGAGGGGGTTTGGGCACGGGGAAGGGAGGAAGAAAGGGGGGAAGGATGGGAACGAGGAAGGGCTCTCCTGCGCAGAGCCGGGTCTGCCCGTCCTTGCTGCTGCTGCTGCTGCTGCTGGTGCTGTGACTGGCCGCGGGGGTAGAGCGCCAGGTGGTCCTCCGCCAGGCTGACGGCGGCCGCCAACCCGGTCGGGCGATGGCACCTCACCCAATTCGCCGTCTCCCCCGGGAGGCCATCAATAAAACGTTCTAGGGTCACCAGCTCCACCACTCCGTCGGCTGACCGGAGTTCCGGTCGGAGCCACCGACGCGCCATGTCCAGCAGTCTCTGGGCGTAGGCGAACGGTCGGTCCGCTCCTGCCAGGGCCGTCTCCCTGAACCGTCGCCGGTGCTCTTCAGGGCTGTATCCCAGGCGGTCCAGGACCGCCTTCTTTAGGTTGGCGTAGACTGCCCGCGCTGGGGGGGGTAGGCTGTGTGCCGCTTGTTGTGCCTCCCCAGTTAAGAGGGGCAGGAGGCGAACGACCCACTCTTCCTCCGGCCATTTACTCGCCCTCGCTGCCACCTCAAACCCCTCGAGGAAAGCCTCCGCGTCGTCCTCCTGGGTCATTTTGGGCAGATGGAGAGCTACGGGGGGTCCGGTCTGTCGCTCTCGGGAGCTGGTTTCTCCCGCAGCCGCCAGCTGCAGTAGAGCCTGGGTTTGGAGGGAGGTCTGTGCCCGCAGAGCCTCCAGTTGTTCGGCGTGCATCGCCGCCTGCCTCTCCTGCATCGCCGCCATCCCCTCCAGCATCCTCGCCAGCGCTACCACCGGTTGTGCCGTTTCCCCTGGCTCCTGGCTGTGGTCCATGTTTGTCTCCTCGGTGTAATGTGTTTTACTATGCTGCTGCTCCCCGTACGGGCCACCACTGTGGCAAGTGAGTGCCACCCCTCTCCGATAAAACACACTCACGGGAGACTGACTGGTTCCGTAACCCGCACTTCCGTGCTATTTTATTATCAGACACGGTTTTACAGACACTTTCCCCAACTCTGGGTAGCACAGTTCCGTAGCCGTCTGGTCATTGGCGATTCCCCTCCTCCGGCTTCCGGTCTGGCTTTTAAAAACCCCAGGCTCACTGTTGAAAGCAATCAGAGGCAATCAGCGCAATAAAACAATTAACAATTATCGGCGCTGATTACCTCCAGCTGACAGTTGTGGCGAAGGATCCGAGAGCCGCTCCTCTCACACTCTCTCTCTCTGCAGCCGACGCTCAAACCACGCCCACCCCACCACACCACCATACCAAGGAACCCACGCAACTCCCTGCGGTTTGTCGGAACAGGGAACTGACAAATGGCCTCGATCTTTGCTCCCAGAGGATGGACCTGCCCCCTCCCCACAATTTTACCAAGATAAGTGACGGTGGCTTTACCAAAATCACACTTCGCAAGATTAATGGTGAGGGAAGCAGCAGATAGGCGATCAAAGAGGTCCTGAGTCTGACAAAGATGTTCTGACCATGATGAGCTGTACACAATTACATCATCAAGGTAGGCTTCACAACCATGAAGACCTGACAAAACATGATTGACCAAACGCTGAAATGTGGCAGGTGCGTTTCGCATCCCAAAAGGCATGACTTTATACTGCAGAAAATGATTAGGCGTCACAAATGCAGAGATCTCTTTAGCACGGGCCGACAGGGGGACTTGCCAATATCCCTTTAGTAGATCGAATTTACTAACAAATATGGCAGAACCCACTCGGTCAACACAATCATCCATCCGCGGTAGGGGATAACAATCAGGTTTGGTCACCGAATTAACACGACGATAATCAGTACAAAAACGGTAAGACCCATCGGGTTTCTTTACAAGCAGACAGGGAGAACTCCAAGCACTAGAACTCGGTTCAGCCAAATCATGCTTAAGCAAATAGTCAACCTCATTGCGCAACAGCTGCTGTTTAATAGGGTTCACCCTATACGCATGTTGTTTAATGGGCAAGTTACATCCTACTTCTATGTCATGCTCAATGACAGTGGTGCGACTGGGCACGTCTTGGAAAAGGCAGGGATACGACTCAACCAAGTGAATGATGTCGTCTCGCTCCTCACTTGACAGATGAGGTAGATTATCTGAGAGGGCAACAAGCATTTCAGAATTTGTTAAACGGCCTTCAACAACACATCGTGAGGGAACAACAACTTCCTCCGCTCTCTCCCCCGAGAGTGGTGTAATTGTCCCTAGCATCCCTTCCGGGCACGAGGTAGTGACAGTTAGACAGACAGAGGAAGACGAAGGATGAGAAGGCGGAGTTGCAACATCGCCAGCAGCAGTTACCACCGAGGGCTTTGAGCTAGCGTGCAGTACCGGGTCAGGAGGACTCGAAGGTTGTCTTTCATAGTAGGGCTTGAGCATGTTAACGTGACAGACCTGCGTACGCCTCCGCCTATCAGGGGTAATGATCACATAGTCACGATCAGATAGCCGCCGTTCTATCACATAAGGCCCACTAAACCGAGCCTGCAGGGCCGAACCAATGATGGGCAACAAAACCAGAACTTTATCACCAGGTTCGAACCGTCTGCTTTCCGCTTTGCGATCGTACCAGGATTTCATTTTTCCTTGTGCGATTTTCAAATTCTGCTCCGCTAACTCACAGGCTCTGTGTAGTCTGGAGCGGAACTCACTCACATAATTCAGCAGGTTATGCTGAGGGCTGTCTTTTACCCAATTTTCCTTTAATAAGGTCAAAGGACCACGTATTGTATGACCGAACACTAGATCAGCAGGACTGAAACCTAAAGACTCCTGTACTGCCTCTCTAGATGCAAAGAGCAGCCACGGAACACCTTCCTCCCAATCCTTACCCAGCTCAAGACAATAAATGCGCAACATCGATTTAAGGGTCTGATGGAACCGTTCCAAGGCCCCCTGACTCTCTGGATGATAAGCGCTTGAAACATTGTGCCTAATCTGGAGCTGCTGAAGGATCTGTGTGAATATGCGCGACATAAAATTCGAACCTTGATCACTTTGAATGATCTTTGGAAGCCCGAACACAGAGAAAAACTTGGTTAGCCCACGCACAACTGTTTTAGCAGTAATGTTCCGTAAAGGAACAGCCTCGGGGAACCGAGTAGCAGCGCACATGATTGTTAACAGGTATTGGTGTCCATGTCGTGACCTAGGGAGTGGCCCTACAATGTCGATGAGGACGTGCTCAAAAGGTTCACAAATGACTGGTATCGGATAAAGTGGAGCAGGCGAAATTGTCTGGTTCGGTTTTCCACCTACTTGACAGACATGGCAGGATTTACAAAACTGGGATACATCCTGCTTCAACCCAGGCCAAAAGAAATGTTGGAGAATGCGACTATAGGTCTTGTTTACCCCCAGATGCCCAGCTAGACCATCATGTGCCACACTCAAAATCTGTGGTCTATAACCCACAGGAATGACAATTTGGGAAACGACATCCCACTCATCTGAACTAGTGCGTGGCCTCCATTTCCTCATCAAGATGCCATCTTTCAAAAAGTAACCCTGAGTAATTGCATCAATGTCCTGATCAGTATGGACGGTCTCATACAGAGAAGTAAGCGAGGGATCAGCGCTTTGGGCAGAAATGAGAGTTTCACGGGCTAAGGGCACCTCACTGATTTTTACACTCTCCACCTCCACCGTTGGCAATGTCACAGGAGCAGATAACGGAGCTGTGGGAGACACAGACATGTCAGGGCACATGAAAAAAGTATGGCTCAGATCAACTTCTGTATCCTCACTCTTAACACTGGACTGTAGTTGTTTCGCCATAGAGCGAGTTAGCACACAGGTAGGAAAGACTTCCGGATACATTTGGGCACATTCATCAGGACCTTCAGGCACCAGGGGCACAGGGACAACCTCAGGTGGTGTTGAAGAGTGCCCCCACACATTTCCCCCGGCCAAATCATTACCCAGGAGGAATGTAATGCTGGTAGGTTTTTACGCACCCCCACAACAACACTTTCAGTGATTAGGTCAGAGATGAGATGGATTCTATGTAAAGGAACATCAACAAAACCCATCTCCAACCCTCGCACCAGTACATGCGTGCCAGTGGACGTTTTCTCAGAAAGTGACACGGGAGCAGCCCAGTCCTTCTTGTTGGATGGTGTGCTTCACACCATCCAACAAGAAGGACTGGGCTGCTCCCGTGTCACGGAGAATGCGCACTGGCATGTTTTCCTGCAGACCTGACAATGATACATAGCCATCCGTGATAAATGGTGCATACTCCGTTTGAGTGTCACAATGCTCATAATTACGAGTCTGAGAATCTTGATCCTTAAAAAACTCAGTGTTTGACCCGACCATGTCGAAAGGAGACTGAGAGGAAACAACCAAACCCATAGGTTTAACATCTTTCTTCCTCTTTTTAAGGATAAAACAATCTGCAATCAGATGTCCTGTCTTTTTGGAGTATTTACAGAATAAATCTGTCGTATCGGGAGTAGAACTGTCACTTTTAACAGCCACAGTAGCCTCCGCAGGACGAACCTCAGAACGGGGAAAACGACCTCTGGGCTTATACTTATCATGGTGTCTCTTCTCACTAAATGTGACCTTATGAGTCAAGATAAACTCATCAGCTAGCACAGCAGCATCAGAGAGCTTCAATACTTTGTGCTCATGCAAATGGGTGGCTACAACATCAGGCACACAGTTTTTGAACTCCTCTATGAGGATCAGCTCACGAAGTTGATTTTTTGTTTCTACCTTTTGAGAAGTACACCACCGATCAAACAAGATCTCCTTCTCACGGGCGAAATCTACATAGGTATGTTTATCTTGTTTCTTACAGTTCCTGAAGCGCTGCCGATAGGCTTCCGGCACTAGCTCATAAGCACGCAGTATTGCACGTTTAACCAACTCATAATCCCGACTTTCATCGGATGGCAAAGAAGCATAAGTACTCTGGGTCTTCCCAGTTAGCACACATTGCAACATAAGAGTCCACACGTTATTAGGCCATTTCAAAGAGGTGGCCACACGCTCAAAATGAGAGAAATACGTCTCTACGTCTTTTTCAAAGAATGGAGGTACCATTTTAATGTGTCTGCCCACATCAAAAACAGGAGGAGAGGCTGGAAGTGAGGAATTTAGTCTCAAGGTTTCTAGGTCTAATTTTTTCGCCTCAATTTCCAGCTTTTTTGATTCAATTTCTAATTTCTTGGACTCAATATCAAGCCGTTTAAGCCTCTCCAGTCTTAACGACTCATCACTGACCCCTGTGGGTTGAAAGAGAGATTCAGTCTCAAACTCCTCCTCCTCCACCTTCTCAGCCATGTTTGAAAGTTCTGGGAGAATGTTTAAATCAATGAGAATAGCTTTTACCGAAGCTTTAACGTTTTCCTTAATACGCTTCTCACCGGCAGTAACTTCAATATTATAATGATGTGCAAGTACCAACAACTCGTCTTTAGTTAAATACTCAAGTGCCTCCTCTGAAGGAGCCTCAATAAATTCATTAACTCTGGACATGTTCAGTTAATTAAACAGACGGGTTAAACAAACGGAATGCAATGGCACTGTCTGCAGGGGATTAACACACCACGAAAACAAAATGCGAAACTCAGCACGTAAGGAAATTAGTAACACCGTGATCACAGACAGAACCAGCGGCATTAACAAGTTCTGACACCACAGAACAATCGTGACTTAAGGAATAACCTACCGTCACTCAAATCCATAAACAAAACGCCGGATCAGGCGAATGTTTATTGATAGTAGCCTAGAAGTGGCAAATACTAATGACAACAATGTAGCACGCACGAAAACACGGAAGTAGCAAACAAATTCGTCAATACAGGCGTCACTATAGCTCACGGAAACTTTAGGTATTCAGATCAACCCCAAAGCCTTAAAGAGCCAGTAATCGCCCAGCACAACCGCAACTTGACGTAAGGGAGTTTTGCTACCTATCCGATTACAAGTGCGAGTTCATCCACCACAAGAACTGCTATAATACTAAACGCAGCAATTAATGAGCTACCTTATTGAACCCCAAGTCTACCAAATGCCGTAATTAGAAAAAAAAAAAAAACGACACAATTATTAACTCTTCGTGATAATTACCGAACTAAATCCCGTTCCTCTCAGCGGACATAACACCCAAATAAACAGACAGAAAGCAATAATTATCAAACGAAGTGGAGAGTATGCCACCCAAGGACAACGTAGACCTGCGTGAAATCGCTCAACCTCCTATTCTACAACATACACCAGTCTCATTTCTCTCTAGTCTTCAATAGCTTACCGGACTCGGAGCATATTAAACGTTGAACTCGTGAGTGCAAATGGGGAACCCTCAAGAACCCACACTCCGAAACGAACCCCCACCGGGACGCTATCAAAAACAAAAAAGATAAAACAAGAAAATGACAAACAACTTTCTAAATCGGGCGAGTACACGCAGGCCACACACTCGGATGCAAATACTCACCACCACCGAGAACCGAAGAGAGGGAGGGCAATCACATACTAGAACAGTGTTGACATGTGACTGATTCTCTAGACTAGCCTACTACCAAATACCAAGTCCAAATCCAAATATCCAGGGGTATAGAATAAAGACCCGGGTTCAGATCCCGGATGAGCCCCCAATTATGTTACGGCTAGCCACAGGCAAACCACAACATAAAATGGAGTCTAACAAGAGAGATTCAACAATAATGATTTAATCCAGAATTTAGACAAATTTCACAATGCACTTGAAGATAACTGCAAGTATCCACATCTCAGTACAACAATGAATTAATTTAATATAATGGTAAATGATGAGGTAGCAAACAGATGGGGTGATCCTCCAGGCCCGTCTGTGTAGAGGACCCAGCAGGATCACGGGGCTGTAGTATATATATCCTAGTCTATCAGGTGCAATCTACTTGTCACAGGTGTAGCTCTTCCCACTGCCAATCACCAATTAAGCAATCTGAGAGCTACAGAGAGCCAGAGAGAGAGAGAGAGAGAGAGAGAGAGAGAGAGACGCGCCCCCCCACATACACCAAGACATAGGGGCGCACATAACATGAGCCTAACCGCGAAATACATTTTTTGACGCCACATTACACCAAATTCGATAGCGTGATCTACTGTGGCATAGTACAGTGAAAATTGTTGCAAAGGAATGAGACTATTAATCGAAAGGATGTCATTGTTGTGAGGGGCAGATAAGTCCATTATTAAGCGTTTTTTTCCGGAGTATTTACGCTTGGCCACGCCTATGGGATTGATACGATAAAGCAGAAATGGCGAGCTATCGAATGGACCGATCATATAGCCTTTCTCAGACTCTCGTGAGAGCAGTTCATCTACTATTCCTGGTTCCTGTAGAGCAGACCGAAGGTTAGGGCAAACATAGGATGCTTTAGGGAGAAAGGATAAACCAGCAAAAAACCTGTGAATCAACCCGGTTATCAAATAATTGACAAAACAATGGTTGGGATGCTACTTCAGAGCTTTGCCCAGCTCTGGAATGTTGACAGGCGTAGATGGCTTTAATGCTTTTTCTTGTTTACAAGGCGCATTCACCTGGGGCACACAGACTTGGGATGCCCGTCTCCGCAGTAGCTGCAAGCATGTATGAATTTACAGTTACGAAATGCGCAGAAATTTTCATTGAAATTATAGCACAGCAGGGTTTGAAGGGCAGTCTTCACAAGATTTCCCCACTACGCTCGTGTTTTATTTTAGGGACAGCGGGTTTGAACAGTGACGCCGCCTTGGGGCAGAAGCTGGTGGTGTGGGTAAATGAATCGCACACCATACAGGAGAGGGGGCGATGCCCCGTGAAATGCCTACTAGCTACTTGCCAATGCAACGTGCAGCACTTGCATGCAGGAGGAGCTGCCGAATGAGTAGAGGGAGGCTGTTTAAATAGACCGCTCTGTTAGTGAATGTACTGTGATAGGCGAAAACCACTCAGCTGAGCCATCGGCTGATTCGGCCGGAGCGCTTGACTCTCGTGACCTGCCAGAACTACGCAATGCTCCATTTTTGGTTAGGCTCACTATTGTGGTGCATTTCTTCTTCAGAAATTTTATTCCTTGTGATGAAAGTGTTTTTTGATGGTGGCCGCGGGAAGTTAAAGCGACAGAGTTTTGTTTTTTCTGCAGCTCTTTGAATGCCTTTTGCTGTGTTGTTGCACAGTAGAGACAATGTTATGCATTTCCTTATCATCAAGAGGTGGCATTTCACATGTCACATATTGATTAATAAATGCTACAACATCTGCATCATCAGCTTTATCAACTTGAGGTGCATTTTCAACCGAGAATAGACAATGAGTATTAGGTGAACCTCGTTGTTGAAATTCCACTCTGTAGAAGTAGTCAACAATTTTTCCAATTGGTTGAGCTGGTGACATGATGACATCTTTAAGGAAACAATGAAAGCGATAATCAAACATTCTGGCAGCTGTTACGGGATTCTTTCTCAAGAGATCACATCTCTCTGACTAGTCCAGATCATCAGCATTTATATGTTTTCCTTCTAGCTGGAGGAAAATTAGCAATGTCTCTTTCCATCGCATGTCAGAAAATGAACAAAACCATGTTGGGATTCCAAGCTGTCTGACCATAGCAAAAAGATCTTTCTGAACACTTTGCCAGAAAGCAGGTGTGCCTCTGATAGGTTTCATGAATTTGTATCCCTCGTCAAAATGGAGAATTCTTTGTAGTGAATCTTCGTTCATTAGCATGTCTGATGTAATTTTTCTGCCAGAGTCACATCCTTTTATAGATACATTTGAGACCACTTGGTTAATCTCAGATAAATATTGTGCATAAAAAATGTAGTCCAGGTTCTTTGCAAATCTTCCATCTGCATTGAGTATCCGGTTATTGAAATATCTACATATGGTTAACTTTTCTTCCCTAGTATCATTAAATGTACCGGTTCCTTTGGGGAAAAGAACAGGAAAGCATTTTGCTTCATTGCCTTCATTGGTTAATAATCTGACTGGGTTGTTGTCTTGTGCTGGGGCCAGAGACAAAATTCCATCAAAGTGCTGATCCATCACCTCTTGGACAATATCAACAGGTTGTAAACATGTATCATTGAACATTCCATGTTTCTGTGTTTTATGTATTGATTCATCAATGTGTTCATCATCTGGTGTTGTTTCAGTGGATTCTTCATCATTAGCGTTTTCTGGATTAATCCCAACACAGGTTTCATTGTCAAAAGACAGAGGTTCAGATGTGTGCTGATTTATGTCATCATTTTCATTGGGTTGTTGAATTTTGTTCAGTGGATTATCCATTCGTTGTTGAAGGTAATATCTTTATACCATGGGTTATGTTGTTTCAAATATGAGAGCTTTATGAATAGCAGCACTGTTTACATATTGATATTCATAGTGGCCTTTGTGTTAACTTTCTCTATAATTTCACACGGATCATGAAATCATCGTGCTCTGGTCTTGGAAGTACACTTGCAATCTGAGGGACATTAGATGGTACACACGTGACAGGTCCATGAACACCATTTTGTCCTCCTTTTGGTAAAGCAAGCATCTTCATAAAAGGAATGTTTATTGCAATCAAATGTTGTTCGAGCGAATTTAAGTTGTTCAGCTGTGGTGGAATGGGACTCAAAACCAAATTATTAGCAACACTTTCCGGAGGCATTCTTCCATCAAGAAGTTTTCTGTGACATGTGTAGCAAATCCACAGTGTACTATTAGGATCTGTGCAGTGTTCTACACAGGCGCTTTTGCATTTGTGAAGGTATGTTTCAGTAATGCATTTACTGGCCAATGAAGCTGTAGCATTGCCTTTTTTTCCATATGTGTCTTTTTTACATTGTATGACTTGTTGTTTAAACAATTGTCGATGGCATACGGAGCAGACATATTGGGGACCAGTGCTAACCTTGTTTTTGAATTCCTGAACAATGTAGTCCATTTGTTGTCTTTGTTTCTTTGATTCAATCCTTCTGGTAATATTACACTGTTTCAGATTTTCCTTGTGTTGTTGATCAGTAGCATATTTGTCTATGCTGTATTGTTTTGTACTTGCACGGTGTTGTTCATCAGTGGCATATTTGTCTATGCTGTATTGTTTTGTACTTGCACGGTGTTGGTCATGAGTGGCATATTTGTGTATACTGTATTGTTTTGTACTTGCACGGTGTTGGTCATGAGTGGCATATTTGTCTATGCTGTATTGTTTTGTACTTGCACGGTGTTGTTCATCAGTGGCATATTTGTCTATGCTGCACTTTTTCTTATTTGCACGATGTTGTTCATCAGTGGCATATTTCTGTGCACTGTATTGTTTCACATTTGCCTGGTGTTGGGCATCAATGGCATATTTCTGTGCACTGTACTGTTTCACATTTGTTCGGTGTTGGGCATTTGTTTATGCTGCGTTCTTTGATTGTTTTCTTGTAGTTTTCATCTTCATTGTATCTTTTAATTCCTCTTTTATTTTTTGCATCTTGGAATTGTTTGTTCATTTCATATTGCTTGTTTTTTCTGTCAAGCTCACGTCGACTTGAAGAAATGCTTATCTGATGTGACTGTGGACAGTCATTGGACTTCTTGCAGAGTTTAGTGCATAGATCAGAATTGTGTTGCTTAACGCATGTAACTACTTCATAATGAGATGCGTTGCAGTGTTTTAGGTATATAGCTGTGGGAATTGTCTTTCCATTTGCTGTGGAATACTTGAACCACTTGTTGCGACTGTATGTGAAAACATCAACTCCAAAGAGATCTGCAGCTGCTTGTATTTCCACCTCAGTTGCCCAAGTTTGAACATTACATTACATTACATTACAGGCATTTGGCAGACGCTCTTATCCAGAGCGACGTACAACAAAGTGTATAACCATAACCAGGAACAAGTATGACGAAACCCCTAGAGAGAAGTACCGGTCCAAGTGCAGGGAACAACCGCATAGTTCAACTTGGACCCTGAAGGTTAAACTGATTAACACTAAACAACGAGAACGGCAACAACGCAATCTATGGAAAAAATACAAGCAGTAGTTAAGACAGTTAATGCACCTAAGTCACCCACGAAACAGCTGCCTAGTTAGAACCCTAAGCTTACAGTCATTTACAGGGGGGTAGGGAGGGATGGGGAGAGGTGCAGCCTGAAGAGGTGAGTCTTCAGTCGTCGTTTGAAATGGGTCAGTGTCTCAGCTGTTCTGACCTCCACAGGGAGGTCATTCCACCATCGTGGGGCCAGAACAGACAGGAGACGTGTTCTGGAAGTGCAGGTGCGTAGAGGGGAAGGTGCTAGGCATCCTGAGGTAGCAGAACGGAGGGATCTGGCTGGCATGTAGGGTTTGAATATCTTGTGGAGGTATGCTGGGGCTGATCCCTTGACTGCCTGGTATGCTAGGACCAATGTTTTAAATTTGATGCGAGCTATAACAGGCAGCCAGTGGAGGGTAGTGAGCAGGGGAGTGACGTGGGAGTGTCTGGGGAGGTTGAAGACCAGACGAGCCGCAACATATTTCATGCGTGATGCTTTTACATAGTTTTCAACAGAAAAATATCCATGTCGGAGAATAGCAGCATATTGTAATGCGTTTGTTTCCATATGTTTAACCACAGCTAGTCGGATTTTTCTGTGATGACCTTCACTTCCACTAATGGAAAATGACAAAGCTCTGAAAAAGCAGTTACCATCACCTACAATAGCCTTTGTCTCACAAGGATCTTTCATTGGGACATTCATTGGAACTGGTTCTTGTGTATGAACGTATTCAGGTGAGTTGTGGATGATGTTAATTTTTGAACAAAGTGATTTTTTTTGCTGCATAGTGAAAGGGGAGAATGTGAGACATGGGCTTTCCATTTCATTGACAAAAACAACTTCATCTGCACTTGGATTTGGCATTGTTGGGTTGCTCTTAGACATGTTGTAATGTAATTGACATTGTTTTGACCTGCTCAAATGTATAAATGCAGTCCATTTATGTACCATCAGCCTTTGAAGTAGCTTTTGACAGCCCTTGCATACATCTAGGGAAGTCATTGTTATGGTATCAGTGGTATTACTGGCTTCATGTAGATTGTGGGATTTAGGACCTATATTTTGAATCTGGAGATTACTGGTGATAGCTGCAAGATCTGTTCTTTTGTGGCTTTCTTTGGCGTGCTTACATGTTGTTTCATTTGTTCTGGGTTATTATTATTTACATTACACGGTGAAACATTTTTTCCTGTGACATCTACAGGATTACTCTGCAACTGTCTCTTCCTTGTAACTTTCATCTTTATTGCACTGGTTTGAATTGGAGTGGCCTCTTTCTCTTTTTGACATGGTAGAGCTTGTTGTTCAACATGGTTTAGGCCTACATTGACCTCAGTTTGCTTATGTTTTTGTAGTTTTTGACGTTTGGCAGCTTGCCATAGAGGTTTTTGGTCTGCGTGTTTCACAATTACTTCTTGATGCAAAGATTGGAAGTTGTAATGTAATTGACATCGTTTTGACCTGCGCAAATGTACCAGCAGCGTTTGAAATGGCTTTTGACAGCTGTTGCATACATCTGGCAAAGTTATGGCTACGGTATCGCTGGTATTATTGCCTTCATCTAAATTGTGGGATTTTGGAGCATAATTTTGAATCTGCACATTACTGGTTGTAGCTGCAAGCTTTGTTCTTTTCTGGTTTTCTGTGGCCTGTGTACATATGGTTTTATTTGTTGTGGGAGAATCTGTTTCTGTGTTGTGTAAATCATTTCCAATGAGCTGAAACATTTGTGCTAAAGACCTAGGAGTCGTATACGTGCCAGTCTTATATGCATCCACCAAAACAATTGTTTTGTTAACATCAACATTAGAAACAGGAATGAGGCTTTCAAAATGATGGCCATTGTATGCCAACACCAATGGAACATCAGTATCTCTTGCATTTGCTGGATCTATTGCATCTGCAGATATTACATATATTGGACTATGAGGTTGAGCAGTTGTTGTTTTCCAAGGTGTGTTGAAAACAAGGATATCTTTCTTAGTAGTATGAGCACAACTAAGGATAGCCATATCACCAAAATAGTCAAGGTCATATTGGTTAGTTGTTTGCAAAGTTTGCCATGCTTCTCTCCACTGCTGTTCTGTATATATGTTTGGATAGTATGGAGATGCCTTAATTTTCTGTTCACCTACAGTATTCCAGACCTTTCTATAGTGCTCAGGCCTTTCTGGCAAATGTTCTGCAAAACATTGTCTTGCATTTATGTTATCAATAATGGATTCATACAAGCAATTACCATTGGGCTTGTTTGGATTGCCACTTCTAAGTTGGACACCATGCTGCTCTGCTATGCTAATTGCCGTCTCAAACATTGAGTTGCCTTCACCTATACCTCCTCTTATGTGGTTCATGGCCTTTTTTATGGCAAGTACTGCAGCTGGTCTGCTGTTTATTTCTTTTTGTTTGTTTTCAATATCACCATGAGCAACTGTCTGTAAGCACACTGTCTTGTTATGGTCTGAATCTCCCCCACTTGTGTCATGCACAGAAGGCATCCCCCCTTTGTTGTCCAGTGTATTTGGTGGCTTACTTGGCAATGATTTCACCCCATTTGGCTTACAAGTTATTGGCAATGTGTTGTCATCACACAGTTCTGCAATACTAAACTTACTGGGACATTCAAAAGTGCGCTGGAAGGGAACACAGAAATTACTTACCATCACCCACCTATATACCCCATTTATGTGTTGTGTATCCTGAAGCCCTTTGCCTACTTCTGAAGGCATGTGACCCCCTTCCCCCTGACCAACAACACTTCCTTCATCCCTAGCAAACTTCTGTTTCTGTACTATTTGACAAGCCAACTCCTGTTTCAGTCCTCTCTCAGTAGGCAACTCCTGCTTCTGTTCTGTCTGTGTAACACTGGTGTGTATGTTTCCCATCTTTCTCCTCCTTACTACCTTATCCCTAACATCTTCCTGTTCTACAACTTCTTTGACCCTGTCAACTACTACCAAAGGCCTATGACCCACATGACCTGAACCAGCACCACTTAGCTTTTTGATGTGCAGGGATTTCTTCTCAGCCACAGACTGGGGTGCTGGGTCATGGACAGGCTTGGCGTTCTGGCGGTAGGCCGAAGGGTAACATAGGACGTATGTGTCAAAGATGTGTTCCATCCTATCCCCGCTGAGAATTCGCTGTAAACACAAGTTGATGTTAGGAGTTAATTACGTTGAATACTTACAGAATACTTTTTTGAAAACGTAATTGAACAGTTGTACAGTGTATACATCAACAGAAACGTACTTGCTGTATGTCAACAAACAGTCCTTTGGCAGCATGCTGACGTATACAATGACGCCGATCCCGAACCTGCATCCTCACATCTAGAAACAAGCACAAACAACATGACTTAAATGAAATATGGGTCTCCAACGTAACAGTAACACATCGGGACGCAGACACATTGGCATGCAAGAATTACCTGGAACAGTAGGCAGCAGGTGTGTCCATTGGTCATGGTCGACATACTTCATTTTAACAGCTGCACAAAAGAACATACAGATGTATGGATTTAGAAAAACAAAAAAAACAAAAAAAAAGCAGAGACAGAACATTGTTCAAATATTGGACACCACTAACAATGGACAATTTTATGTAACACACAGAGCAGTTATTACCTGGAAAGGGCTGATAGGATGTTGCTGAGCGCTGAGATGGAGCAACACACTGTGGCTGTGATGAAGTACCATGCTCCTTCTTATTTTTGTGGAAGCATCGTTTGAGTGTAGGATGCACTCTAAGTGGCACAGGATTGACAGGGATGTGCAGGATGCTGTATGAAGTGTTCCAAATGAAGTCCGCAAGGAGAGGCATACCTTTGTCATCACTTACGTGTATCAAATCCTGACACCACAGATGCCTTAAACAAAAAGTAATGACAATAATAATTAAGTCCCAGAGAAACATGCATAAGAATGTACTATGTACTCCAAGAACAGTGATGTTGTAACCACAACTTCTTGGAACATACCTTTTCGATGGCTGGAAAACATTGTTTGTTGAGAAGTACCGCACTCCCATCTTTGCTGCAACTCGGTGATATTCCTGCTTTAGCAGAAGCTGGTATTCCAGTGTTGCATGTACATGTCGTATGGGGAAATCCACCACAAACACCTACAAATAACAAATTCCTATTAGCATTAAAACAAAACCTACATAATTTCTGTGACTATTACTAGTCCCTTTGTGAACACATAACATTTCACTGAAGGACATTATTGCCTTTGTCTGAGTGTGTTTATGATTTCACACATACCTTGTTTTGCCAGTGTTGCAATGCAACACTGAGGAGAGTCCCAAAGGCCCTGGCAGCCTCCTCAATAGTGCGACTTGAGGTCATGTTGTTCCCCGGAGCAAGTAGGCACACTGCATCCGGAGTACGTGGAGTATCACCAAGATGGGAGATCTCCAAACGCAACGCTGTTGCATCTCCTCCAGGTGTGGCCATAAAACAAAGGACAGCCGACCCTCTGGCATGTTCACAACTCCATCAGCAAAAGATCTGAGATGTGAATCGCCAACAACAAACACAAACTACATAAAGAAAACACAAATCAAACATGTTACTACATAAGGGAAAAGACAAATCAAACATGTTAATAAACAGTGGTCTAAAATAGCTAGGGGTCCAGAAACAAATCCAAAATCTGTCCAAAAAGGAATAAATGCCTTTAGTCCATTGTAAAGCATATACATGAGCCCCTTATGAAGGTTTAAGATGAAACATTGATATCAGATTTAAACACAATGCACAAATATTGTCACACAATGCTGCACAGTACCTAAATGTGTAATAATTAACTATGGTATGTATTTCTATACTCTGTACTCTTACTGTATGTTTTTTTGTATGTGGATGGGATGACATGAAAACAATTTTTAACCATCGACCACGTTTTGGCAATGTTCCAACACTCTCCTCATCACCGTTGTATGCGTCACAAAAACGATTAGACTACTAACTAACGCTTACATTACAGTGTGAAATATCCACATTATGTAATACCACTAACCTACTTAAACACACTCAATTTCAAAAATAACGTATATACCCGAAAGCAGTAATACTTGCATAGCATATCAGTAGATAGAGACAGAGACGGTAAATCAATGACAGTTCTATCCGCTTCGGTTTTCTCCAGAAAACGATGTCAGATAGGTGTATTAGCAAACATTCGGCTTAGCTATGGCCCGAATATTGCCCCGCAGTCACGCTGACAAGGTTTTGTTAGGTGTAGCGTCTTTACTGCTACCAAAGAGTGAATGTGTAAGTAAATGCGGTAAGAAAATTGTCGGTTACGCTGACCTATAAAACGCTATTCTAAAAGAAAAATTACACGCGACTGAATGCATTCACATTCCACAAATAACTGTTAACAACATTTATAGCACTTTTTGATAATTTGTATTTGTTCTAATACTGTAGCTTATTCTTCTGCCTAGTTGGCTTTGGAGAGGTTAGGTCAGAATAGTGTTCACTGTGTGAACTAAACTGTGTTCTTGGCTAGAAATAGCTGTACAAAATAAGTATTCTATCTTATTGAACCTGTGTTTTGTAATTGTCCATGACCATGAAATGCACTTTTTGCAGCGTCTGCCAAATAAATGTAATGCAATGTAATATAGCAGAAAACATGCACACGTCATAAAGATTTTGTTGTTGAATTGATGAATTCAACTCTCATCGTCATTTCCATATAATCGCAAAATGACAAGAATAAATACAATGAAAACTCGGACTTGCGTGTTTTTAACTAATATTGCAGTGGTACACCCACCGTTTGCTTTCATCTATTTTAGATTCCTTCAAACTTACTGCTAGCGAAGCAGCTAAATACTTGAGTGCAGTAAAATTATGGCACTTTGCAAAAGCAAAAGGGACGATTACTAGAATTAACCTGTTATTTTACCCTGACAAAAAGTGCGGAAGGCGATTTTTCCCTGTATATAGGTTTGATTTTACTGTATATCCAAAGTAAATTACGCTGAACTACCGCATACCTCACATAACTGTGTCAAACGTTTTGAGTCAGTTATAAGGGGCTAAGAAACAAAATCCGGATGGAAATATTCAGCAACCGAATTAAAGCGTTTGCATGTTTTGGTACATAATATGCTGTCCGAGCACGAATGCTTAATATTTTATAAAAACAGACTTGATGCTAAAGCAAGAAAAGAACAGAAGAGCACACATGTTATAATCCTTGATCTTAATTTCTCATCTGTTCCAAGAAGTTGGCAGGCTATAACCAAAAGTAAGGCTACTGCGCGACATAACATAAAAGTTTGAATTGAAGTTATTATTATGAAAATATCGGTTCACAGCTGCAGATTTTTACTCGACCAATGAGAAATGTTCATCGCTGCTAGGCCCACCGCCAAAGTTCCTGTACTTTTGGAAAGTACTACCCGCCGAGCAGGGACTTTTTTGGGGGTAAAATAATTTAGACCCTAGTCCCTGTGGTGGAAATGCACTGAGATCCTAAAAAGGTTCCTAGTTCCTGCGCCAGAAACGTACTGAGAGGTGGATTACACTGTTGGGCGCAGTATATTTATTCGCCTCCGGGCGGCGGTGTAATGATACGTGTGGACGGGGCCTAGCAGCCAAGTTAACGTTAACCGACTATTTTATATGATCTGAAAGAGTACATTAGCCAACGGTGCAAAAGTAGCTGCATAAACAGTTGATTACAGTGAGATTTAGCACATTCGTTGCAAAACACGTAGCCAAGGTAGGAAGCTATTCGCTAAACAATGAAAATGAGAAACTTACCCCAGGCCTGGTTTGTGAACGCTGGTCTTCAATGAAAACTGTGGTCGTTTGTTAACGTGTCGATTCCAATTGCCTTAATAAACAAATGTTTTAATATGAATTTGACTATCAATGTTTATTATTTGCTTTTTAATTAAACTATGAGAGATATAATGGTTTCACAAGGAAAACAACCTCAAATGAAGGCGCTTGCTAATTAGCTACCCAGAAGTGAAATGGCAGGCAGGAAGCCTGTGGGGTTTTATCGACGCTGAGAATGCTGGGATTTTTCCCAGAAGCCACTGACTTTCAAACTAGGAAAAGGTAGAAGCTGATTGTAGAAATCTTCACGCACTTCACCGTATAGATAAATCGTCTCCATTCCACTCATAGCTACCTAGCTAGCTAGCATGTCCTCACCTCTGCAACGTCATTTGTTGTCGTCCGTGTGTCCATACATCTGTACTAGCTCATTCAATGCACGTTTGTAAATATGTTCATATTCTTGTGTTTTTATCTGTAGGCCAATGTATTTTATGCTATGTATGTCTCTATGTGCCCCCCCCCCCCCGCACCGTTTGGTGAAGCTGTAGCACTCATTTCGTTTACATATGTGTCTGCACATTGTGTTAATGTCAATAAAATTGCATTTGTCCCACATTTCTTTTGAATCGTATGAGCCTGGTCTCAAAACTGTGTAAATGTCTGATGTTTTTTCTCAGAGTACCGATTTAACATAACCGGACTTCCAAATGTATTTACTCCCATTTCTCCCCTACTTTTGAGACGCACTAGCAATTAAAAATGCTAAGCGATGGCAAAACCTATAGCCTAACTATGAAGCTATTATGCTACTGCATACTATCATACTATCTCTTCTTGAACATCATTCCGATACTTTTATTTGTTTCATTCATGGGGAAGGCATACGTTTGTGGAAAGCAATGCACGCGCATTTACGCAGATACCCGCCGTTGCCTTTAACATTATTTTACATCTACCAGTATGCTTTGGTTATACTTTTCTGAGTAGTAACTGTCTATATCTCGGTTTTTGCCCCACATATCATTCGTGCAGATAATACAGAAGCATGAGATATGCTTGTATCCACCGACATTGTGCGCATGAGAACTACAGTCTCTTGATGTGTGAATGTGTGAACATTTCCAGCCTATTTGTTGTTGCGTAGTTAGTGTGGCTGCTTGTCTCTGAGAATAATGTGAGGACAAGCATTAGATTGCTCATCCTGCGTCCTGATGTATATTGGCCCTGTTGTTTTAAAGACATATGAATACAGCCATTGGCCTCCTGCCCATCTTCATCATCACACTATTGTTAACATAACTGGGCGCTTTTAATGCAAAGTGGTCATCATTGCATGTGAATGCATGAACGCGCCAGATCTCCGCTCCACAGGACATCCATTTACACGTCTGGCCGCTCCGGAGGACAGGCATTCACACGTCTGGGTACCACCGCTCAATGCGCGCTGCCTAACTATCAACCTATTGTATAGTCTATGCTGCTGCATACCATCTTTTCTTCAACATCATTCCGATACTTTTATTTGTTGGATTGATAGGGAAGGCGTACGTTTGTTGAAAGCAATGCAGGCGCATTTACGCAGATACCCGCCGTTGCCTTTCACTTTATTTTACATCTCCCAGTATGCTTTCGTTATACTTTTCTGAGTAGCAGCTGTCTATATTTGGGGTTTTCCCCACATTTCATTCGCTTACAGCTTAGCAGAGCATGCACATTCACAGACAGATATCATGTCCAAAATCTCTCTAGAAAGTAATATTATGCTTTTTGTCCGCTGTAAAGCATTTAAATGAGCCCCTCATGAAGGCTTAAGATGTAACAGTGCTATCAGATTTGAAAATAATTCTAAAATATTGTCACACAATACTCTACAGTACCTAAATGTGTAATCATTCAGTCTTGTATGTATTTGTGTACTCTGTACTCTCGTATGTCTTCTTGTATGGGGATGGGACGATATAAAAACTATTTTCAACCGTCCACCACGTTTTGGCAATGTTCCAACACACTCCTCATCACTGTTGTATGCATCACAAAAACTATTACATTACTAATAACTAACGCTTACCTTGTCTGAAATACTAACGCTTACAGTGTGAAATATCCATATTATGCAATACCACGAACCTATTTAAAGACACTGAAGTGAATGCGATGACAAGCAAATTTTCGGTTACGCTCAAATATAAAACGCTAGTCCAAAAGAAAAATCAGACATGTTATACATCGTTAGAAAGCTTATACTCTCACGTACGGAATAAAAATGGCGACAACGCCATAAACAACAGGTCTGATATTACGCACAGCTATTTTTGAAGGTACCCAGGCATCACATATGTGCGTATATTTCACAAACGGATTGTCCAAGACAATATAGGACCACTCAGTTTCAAAAGGGACACCTCTACGCGTAAAACCAACGGTAAGGTTTTATATTTATTCAATATTTAGTCCCAGATATTGACTGTAGAATGACATGGTATCATTGTTTTAAAAGTTGTCTCGTTTATTTCGTTATTCACTCAGCAGCGTTTTTTAAAAACTTTGTCTTGTTTATTTCGTTATTCACTCAGCAGCGTTTCACTGCCATATTGGCATATCTTAGTGCTATTGTCGGGTTTACCTTGTTGCTATGATGGAAAAAGATTTTTCAGTGGTGAAATTTTTCAGTTTATGAATGCCCAATATTGTCCCTTAAGAAGTTCAGACCGTCTAGACCCCACGGTCTAAAAACTAGACCCCACGGTGTCGGATTACTTAGTTGCGTCTCCATGGAAGTCTTCTAGCCGCTTGCCGTAAAGAAGTTTAATTGATGTCGTAACACTGAGAATTTGGAGCTACAGCTCTTCCGCAACCCCAACTAATAAAAAAGTCCAAATGGCAGGCAAACAATATGTCGGACATAGGTCCCAATAGCAAAGTTGTAGAGCACATTCAGATGCATCGGTCGATGAAGTTTTGTGTTGATCTAACTTATGGTGTGGGAGTTATGGCCTTTTACGCATGTTTTTATGGTGTTCCAGGTGGTTGCTATGGTGTTGCTAGATGGTTGCTATGGAGTTATAGCCGGTTGCTAGGGTGTTGCTAGGCATTTGCTATGGTGTGCCAGGTGGTTGCTAGTGTGTTGTTAGGTGGTTGCTATGGAGTTCTAGGCCGTTGCTAGGGTGTTCTTGGTGGTTGCTAGGGTGTTGCTAGGGGGTTGCTATGGAGTTCTAGGCGGTTGCTAGGGTGTTGCTAGGCAGTTGTTATGGTGTTCCAGATTGTTGCTACGGTGTTGCTAGGTGGTTGCTATGGTGTTCCAGGTGGTTGCTAGGGTGTTGCTAGCCGGTTGCTATGGTGTTCTAGGTGGTTACTATGGTGTTGCTATGTGGTTGCTATGGCGTTATAGCCGGTTGCTAGGGTGTTGCCAGGCATTTGCTATGGTGTTCCAGGTGGTTGCTAGTGTGTTTGTAGGTGGTTGCTATGGAGTTCTAGGCCATTGCTATGCAGTTCTAGGTAGTTGCTATGGGGTTGGTAGGGGGGTTCTATGGAGTTCTAGGCCCTTGCTAGGTCTTTACTGAGTCCAATGATGCGACCCAGAGTTCTCTATGACAAACGGTTCAAAAGTTATGAAATATCAAACATCGGCCAATCAGGAAGAGGGGCGAGGCTGATCTACACCAATGGACATAGGACTCTCGACCATGTCCAATGAGGCATTGCACAATTTGTGGGCAATTTTTCCCCATATGCATGAATGGCAGAATGTTCAAATCTAGAGAGAGACCAGAGTACTGCTGCTTGAAGACAGACCATTATGACATCACAAGGGTGAGAACACAGAGCATTGTGACATCACAAAGGTGAACATTCCGCCATTCATTCTCTATAGGAAAAATTGCCCACAAAAATTCAAATATTTCAAAAACCGTCCACCCAAACTTTCCACAAAGTAATAGCACACCATTCCTGATCAGGCCGCTCGATTTGACATATTGCATATGTATGTGGTGCGAAAACTCTGGGAGGAGTAGCGGTCCAAAAAATGGGTGGAATAATAATAATAATAACTAGACAATTCCTGCAGAAATTGTGAAGTGTGGTTGCCGCCAACGCAAAGTCGACTTTGTGCTGAACGGAGTGAACAGTGATAGGTAGTTGCTATGATGTCTGAGGCAGTTGCTAGGGTGTTGCTAGGTGGTTCTATGGAGTTCTAAGTGGTTTCATGGAATTCTAGGCGGTCGCTAGGGTGGTGCTAGGTGGTTGCTCTGGAGTTTCAGGTGGTTGCTATGGAGCTCTAGGCGGTTGCTAGGGTGTTGCTAGGCAGTTGTTATGGTGTTCCAGGTGGTTGCTAGGGTGTTGCTAGGTGGTTGCTATGGAGTTATAGCCGGTTGCTAGGGTTTTGCTAGGCATTTGCTATGGAGTTATAGGCAGTTGCTAGGGTGTTGCAAGGGTATTCTAGGTGGCTGCTAGGATGTTGCTAGGTGGTTGCTATGGAGTTATAGGCAGTTGCTAGGGTGTTGCTACGCATTTGTTATGGAGTTATAGCTGGTTGCTAGGGTGTTGCTAGGCATTTGCTATGGTGTTCCAGGTGGTTGCTAGTGTGTTGTTAGGTGGTTACTATGGAGTTCCAGGTGGTTGCTAGGGGGTTGCTAGGGTATTCTAAGTGGTTGCTAGGATGTTGCTAGGTGGTTGCTATGGAGTTATAGGTGGTTGCTAGGGTGTTGCTAGGCAGTTGTTATGGTGTTCCAAGTGGTTGCTAGGGTGTTGCTAGGTGGTTGCTATGGTGTTCCAGGTGGTTGCTAGGGTGTTGCTAGGTGGTTGCTATGGTGTTCCAGGTGGTTGCTAGGGTGTTGCTAGGTGGTTGCTATTGAGTTCTAGGCAGTTGCTATGGTGTTGCTAGGTGGTTGCTATGGAATTCTAGGCGGTTGCTATGGTGTTGCTAGGTGGTTGCTATGGAGTTCTAGGCCGTTGCTAGGGTGTTGCTAGGTGGTTGCTATGGAGTTCTAGGTGGTTGCTAGGGTGTTGCTAGGGGGTTGCTATTGAGTTCTAGGCGGTTGCTATGGTGTTGCTAGGTGGTTCTATGGAGTTCTAGGTGGTTTCATGGAATTCAAGGCGGTCGCTAGGGTGGTGCTAGGTCATTGCTATGGAGTTTCAGGTGGTTGCTATTGAGCTCCAGGTGGTTGCTATGGAGTTCTAGGCGATTGCTATGGTGTTGCTACGTGGTTGCTATGGAGTTCTAGGCCGTTGCTAGGGTGTTGCTAGGTGGTTGCAAGGGTATTCAAAGTGGTTGCTAGGATGTTGCTAGGTGGTTGCTATGGAGTTCTAGGTGGTTGCTATGGTGTTGCTAGGTGGTTGCTATGGAGTTCAAGGTGGTTGCTATGGAGTTCTAGGCGGTTGCTATGGTGTTGCTAGGTGTTTGCTATGGAGTTCTAGGTGGTTGCTAGGGTGTTGCTAGGTGGTTGCTATGGAGTTCTAGGCGGTTGCTATGGTGTTGCTAGGTGGTTGCTATGGAGTTCTAGGCGGTTGCTAGGGTGTTGCTAGGTGGTTGCTATGGCGTTCTAGGTGGTTGCTAGGATGTTGCAAGGAGGTTGCTAGGGTATTCAAAGTGGTTGCTAGGATGTTGCTAGGTGGTTGCTATGGAGTTCTAGGTGGTTGCTATGGTGTTCTAGGTGGTTGCTATGGAGTTCTAGGCCGTTGCTAGTGTGTTGCTAGGTGGTTGCTAGGGTGTTGCTAGGGTGTTGCTAGGTGGTTGCTATGGAGTTCTAGGCGGTTGCTAGGGTGTTGCTAGGTGGTTGCTATGGAGTTCTAGGTGGTTGCTAGGGTGTTGCTAGGCGGGTGCTATGGAGTTCTAGGCGGTTGCTAGGGTGTTGCTAGGTGGTTGCTATGGAGTTCCAGGTGGTTGCTACGGTGTTGCTAGGGGGTTGCTAGGGTATTCTAAGTGGTTGCTAGGATGTTGCTAGGTGGTTGCTATGGAGTTCTAGGTGGTTGCTATGGTGTTGCTAGGTGGTTGCTATGGAGTTCTAGGCCGTTGCTAGGGTGTTGCTAGGTGGTTGCTATGGAGTTCTAGGTGGTTGCTAGGGTGTTGCTAGGGTGTTGCTAGGTGGTTGCTAGGGTGTTGCTATGGAGTTCTAGGTGGTTGCTAGGGTGTTGCTAGGGTATTCTAGGTGGTTGCTATGGAGTTATAGGTGGTTGCTAGGATGTTTCTAGGGGGTTGCAAGGGTATTCTAAGTGGTAGCTAGGGTGTTGCTAGGTGGTTGCTATGGAGTTCTAGGTGGTTGCTAGGGTGTTGCTAGGTCGTTGCTATGGTGTTCCATGTGGTTGCTAGGGTGTTGCTAGGCAGTTGTTATGGTGTTCCAGATTGTTGCTAGGGTGTTGCTAGGTGGTTGCTATGGAGTTCTAGGTGGTTGCTAGGGTGTTGCTAGGTGGTTGCTATGGAGTTCTAGGTGGTTGCTAGGGTGTTGCTAGGTGGTAACTATGGGGTTCCAAGTGGTTGCTAGGGTGTTGCTAGGCAGTTATGGTGTTCCAAGTGGTTGCTAGGGTGTTGCTAGGTGGTTGCTATGGTGTTCCAGGTGGTTGCTAGGGTGTTGCTAGGTGGTTGCTATGGAGTTCTAGGCGGTTGCTATGGTGTTGCTAGGTGGTTGCTAGGGTGTTGCTAGGTGGTTGCTATGGAGTTCTAGGCAGTTGCTATGGTGTTGCTAGGTGGTTGCTATGGAGTTCTAGGTCGTTGCTAGGGTGTTGCTAGGTGGTTGCTATGGAGTTCTAGGCCGTTGCTATGGTGTTGCCAGGTGGTTGCTATGGAGTTCTAGGTGGTTGCTATGGAGTTCTAGGCAGTTGCTATGGTGTTGCTAGGTGGTTGCTATGGAGTTCTAGGCTGTTGCTAGGGTGTTGCTAGGTGGTTGCTATGGAGTTCTAGGTGGTTGCTAGGGTGTTGCTAGGTGGTTGCTATGGAGTTCTAGGCGGTTGCTATGGTGTTGCTAGGTGGTTGCTATGGAGTTCTAGGTGGTTGCTAGGGTGTTGCTAGGTCGTTGCTATGGTGTTCCATGTGGTTGCTAGGGTGTTGCTAGGCAGTTTTTATGGTGTTCCAGATTGTTGCTAGGGTGTTGCTAGGTGGTTGCTATGGTGTTCCAGGTGGTTGCTAGGGTGTTGCTAGGTGGTTGCTAGGTTATTCTAAGTGGTTGCTAGGATGTTGCTAGGTGGTTGCTATGGAGTTATAGGCAGTTGCTAGGGTGTTGCTAGGCATTTGCTATGGTGTTCCAGGTGGTTGCTTTGGAATTCTAGATGGTTGCTAGGGCTTTCTAGCTGGTTGTTATGGGTTGCTAGGTCGTTGCTATGGAGTTAGAGCCGGTTGCTAGGATGTTGCTAGGGGGTTGCTATGGAGTTCTAGGCGGTTGCTAGGTCTTTACTGAGTCCAATGACGCGACCCATAGTTCTCTATGACAAACGGTTCAAAAGTTATGAAATATCAAACATCGGCCAATCAGGAAGGGGGCAGAGGCTGATCTCCACCAATGGACAAAGGACTCTCTACCATGTCCAATGAGGCATTGCACAATTTGTGGGCAATTTTTCCCCATAGAGATGAATGGCAGAATGTTCAAATCTAGAGAGAGACCAGAGTACTGCTGCTAGAAGACAGACCATTGTGACATCACAATGGTGAGAAGACAGAGCATTGTGACATCATAAAGGTGAACATTCCGCCATTCATTCTCTATGGGAAAAATTGCCCACAAAAATTCAAATTTTTCAAAAACCGTCCACCCAAACTTTCCAAAAAGTAATAGCACACCATTCCCGATCAAGCCGCTCGATTTGACATATTGCACGCGTATGTGGTGTGAAAACTCTGGGAGGAGTAGCGGTCCAAAAAATGGGTGGAAAGAAAGAAAAATAATAATAATATGTGCAATAATAATAGTGTAGTTGCCCTAAGGCAACCACACTAACTAGACAATTCCTGCAGAAATTGTGATGTGTGGTTGCCGCCAACGCAAAGTCAACTTTGTGCTGAACGGAGCGAACAGTTTCTGTAGCATGAGCAGAGACATAGTATGGTATACATGATATAACATCACGGCAACGAGTTCATTTGCAACACACGTATTCAGAGCTAAATTAATCCTTCATCAATACTTGAGATCAGCGATTTACTCACGGTATGCTGTGACGAGTGACGGCGAATCATAAAGCTAGCTGGCCACTTCAGAGGGTCTTGGAAAAACGTTATATCTGCACTGCACAACCGCTCCATTTTAAAAAGCAAGACAGGGCTAGGGAGATTAATGTGATTGATTTATGGTTTTACGTTAAGTTCAGCTCATTTTTACCATTCAAATAAAAACATTTAACTGTGCTGCAATTCAGAGTTTAATCTGTTACCTTAGATACGAACTCATAGACATAGGATAGCCTACTACGTGTTACTAGCCGACCCAAATTTCTGGAGTTAGACCGGACCTGAAGCTGCTGCACACGTGCTGTTGACGGCGTTGTTCCAGTTTTCAGTACAGTCTGGCTTGTTTGAAAATTCGTTTATTCAGTAGCTGAGAGCATAAGCTTTCTAACCAGGTATAACAGCACGTCTATTTTTGTTTTTTTAATATCGTTTTTTTAGGTCAACCGAAAGCTATGTCATCATGTCATAGAACGTATTCGCTCTTTGTTAGCACTAGCATGCAAATACGCAAAGTCTGGCTTGTTTGAAAATTCGTTTATTCAGTAGCTGAGAGCATAAGCTTTCTAACCAGGTATAACAGCACATCTGTTTTTGGTTTTTTAATATCGTTTTTTTAGGTCAACCGAAAGTGCTCTCATTATCGCATTAAAGCCATGACTGTTTGTTAGCACTAGTATTCTAAGACGCTGCATGTGACGAAACGTCGTCAACGAATTTGCGTAATATCTCGTGAAATACTATTATTATTGAGGACTTCTGGGTATGCCTAAGCCATATGTTTGTTGATATACCTAGCTGACAGCGTTTTCATTTGTAATTTTTAATTTTGAATATCATTCTTTCACTTCCGCAATCAGCTATTTCCTATCCTGGCTGCTGAGACCGTAGAGCTGACCGCATCACGTGTGCAAAGCTGACCAATGCTGTAACTTCACCGTTCGCATATGAATGACGTCACCTTCTCCATTCATCTCTATGGGGAAAAATTGGGCATAAAAATTAATATTTCTCAAAAACCGTGCAGCGAAACTTTCCACAAAGTAATAGCACACGATTCCCAAAGAAGCCGGTCATTTTGACATATGGCACGTGTATGTGGTGTGAAAACTCTGGGAGGAGTAGCGGTCCAAAAAATGGGTGGAAAGAATAAAATATATGAATAATAATAATAACTAGACAATTCCTGCAGAAATTGTGAAGTGTGGTTGCCGCCAATGCAAAGTCGACTTTCTGCTGAACAGAGTTAACAGTGGTAGGTAGTTGCTATGATGATTGAGGCAGTTGCTAGGGTGTTGCCAGATGGTTCTATGGAGTTCTAGGTGGTTTCATGGAATTCTAGGTGGTTGCTAGGGTGGTGCTAGGTGGTTGCTATGGTGATTCAGGTGGTTGCTATGGAGCTCCAGGCGGTTGCTATGGTGTTGCTAGGTGGTTGCTATGGAGTTCTAGGCCGTTGCTAGGGTGTTGCTAGGTGGTTGCTATGGAGTTCTAGGTGGTTGCTAGGGTGTTGCTAGGTGGTTGCTATGGAGTTCTAGGTGGTTGCTAGGGTGTTGCTATGGTGTTCCAAGTGGTTGCTAGGGTGTTGCTAGGCAGTCGTTATGGTGTTCCAAGTGGTTGCTAGGGTGTTGCTAGGTGGTTGCTATGGTGTTCCAGGTGGGTGCTAGGGTGTTGCTAGGTGGTTGCTATGGAGTTATAGGCGGTTGCTATGGTGTTGCTAGGTGGTTGCTAGGGTGTTGCTAGGTGGTTGTTATGGAGTTCTAGGCGGTTGCTATGGTGTTGCTAGGTGGTTGCTATGGAGTTCTAGGACGTCGCTAGGGTGTTGCTAGGTGGTTGCTATGGAGTTCTAGGTGGTTGCTAGGGTGTTGCTAGGTCGTTGCTATGGTGTTCCATGTGGTTGCTAGGGTGTTGCTAGGCAGTTGTTATGGTGTTCCAGATTGTTGCTAGGGTGTTGCTAGGTGGTTGCTATGGTATTCCAGGTGGTTGCTAGGGTGTTGCTAAGTGGTTGCTATGGTGTTCTAGGTGGTTGCTAGGGTGTTGCTAGGGGGTTGCTAGGGTATTCGAAGTGGTTGCTTGGATGTTGCTAAGTGGTTGCTATGGAGTTCTAGGTGGTTGCTCTGGTGTTGCTAGGTGGTTGCTATGGAGTTCTAGGCCGTTGCTAGGGTGTTGATAGGTGGTTGCTATGGAGTTCTAGGTGGTTGCTAGGGTGTTGCTAGGTGGTTGCTATGGAGTTCTAGGCTGTTGCTAGGGTGTTGCAAGGTGGTTGCTATGGAGTTCTAGGCGGTTGCTATGGTGTTGCTAGGTGGTTGCTATGGAGTTCTAGGCGGTTGCTAGGGTGTTGCTAGGTGGTTGCTATGGAGTTCTAGGTGGTTGCTAGGGTGTTGCTAGGGTGTTGCTAGGTGGTGGCTATGGAGTTTTAGGCGGTTGCTAGGGTGTTGCTAGGTGGTTGCTATGGAGTTCTAGGTGGTTGCTAGGGTGTTGCTAGGTGGTTGCTATGGAGTTATAGGCGGTTGCTAGGGTGTTGCTAGGGTATTCTAGGTGGTTGCTAGGATGTTGCTAGGTGGTTGCTATGGAGTTATAGGTGGTTGCTAGGGTGTTTCTAGGGGTTGCTAGGGTATTCTAAGTGGTTGCTATGGTGTTGCTAGGTGGTTGCTATGGAGTTCTAGGTGGTTGCTAGGGTGTTGCTAGGTGGTTGCTATGGAGTTCTAGGCCGTTGCTAGGGTGTTGCTAGGTGGTTGCTATGGAGTTCTAGGTGGTTGCTAGGGTGTTGCTAGGGTGTTGCTAGGTGGTTGCTATGGAGTTCTAGGCGGTTGCTAGGGTGTTGCTAGGTGGTTGCTATGGAGTTATAGGCGGTTGCTAGGGTGTTGCTAGGCGGTTGCTATGGAGTTATAGGTGGTTGCTAGTGTGTTGTTAGGTGGTTGCTATGGAGTTCTAGGCCGTTGCTAGGGTGTTTTAGGTGGTTGCTAGGGTGTTGCTAGGTGGTTGCTATGGAATTCTAGGTGGTTGCTAGGGTGTTGCTAGGTCGTTGCTATGCTGTTCCATGTGGTTGCTAAGGTGTTGCTAGGCAGTTGTTATGTGTTCAAGATTGTTGCTAGGGTGTTGCTAGGTGGTTGCTATGGTGTTCCAGGTCGTTGCTAGGGTGTTGCTAGGTGGTTGCTAGGGTAATCTAAGTGGTTGCTAGGATGTTGCTAGTGGTTGCTATGGAGTTTTAGGCGATTGCTAGGGTGTTGCTAGGCAGTTGTTATGGTGTTCCAGATTGTTGCTAGGGTGTTGCTAGGTGGTTGCTATAGTGTTCCAGGTGTTTGCTAGGGTGTTGCTAGGTGGTTGCTATGGTGTTCTAGATGGTTGCTATGGTGTTGCTAGGTGTTTGCTATGGCGTTATAGCCGGTTGCTAGGGTGTTGCCAGGCATTTGCTATGGTGTTCCAGGTGGTTGCTAGTGTGTTGTTAGGTGGTTGCTATGGAGTTCTAGGCCGTTGCTAGGGTGTTCTAGGTGGTTGCTAGGGTGTTGCTAGGCGGTTGCTAGGTCTTTACTGAGTCCAATGACGCGACCCATAGTTTTCTATGACAAACGGTTCAAAAGTTATGAAATATCAAACATCGGCCAATCAGGAAGGGGGGCGAGGCTGATCTCCACCAATGGACAAAGGACTCTCTACCATGTCCAATGAGGAATTGCACAATTTGTGGGCAATTTTTCCCCATAGAGATGCATGGCCGAATGTTCAAATCTAGAGAGAGACCAGAGTACTGCTGCCAGAAGACAGGGCATTGTGACATCACAAGGGTGAGAAGACAGAGCATTGTGACATCACAAAGGTGAACATTCCGCCATTCATTCTCTATGGGAAAAATTGCCCAAAAAATTCAAATTTTTCAAAAACTGTGCAACCAATCTTTCCACAAAGTAATAGCACACCATTCCCGATCAAGCCGCTCGATTTGACATATTGCACGTGTATGTGGTGCGAAAACTCTGGGAGGAGTAGCGGTCCAAAAAATGCGTGGAATAAATAATAAATAATAACTAGACAATTCCTGCAGAAATTGTGAAGTGTGGTTGCCGCCAACGCAAAGTCGACTTTGTGCTGAACGGAGTGAACAGTGATAGGTAGTTGCTATGATGTCTGAGGCAGTTGCTAGGTGTTCTAGGTGGTTCTTGAGTTCTAATGGTTTCATGGAATTCTAGGCGGTCGTAGGGTGGTGCTAGGTGGTTGCTCTGGAGTTCAGGTGGTTGCTATTGAGCTCCAGGTGGTTGCTAGGGCATTGCTAGGTGGTTGCTAGGGTATGCTCAGTGGTTGCTAGGATGTTGCTAGGTGGTGCTATGGAGTTCTAGGCGGTTGCCAGGGTGTAGCTAGGCAGTTGTTATGGTGTTCCAGGGGTTGCTAGGTGTTGCTAGGTGGTTGCTATGGAGTTATGCCGGTTGCTAGGTGTTGCGAGGCATTTGCTATGGAGTATAGGCAGTGCTAGGGTTGCAAGGTATTCTAGGTGCTGCTGGGTTTGCAGGTGGTTGCTATGGAGTTATAGGCAGTGCTAGGGTGTGCTAGGCATTGCTATGGAGTTATAGCTGTTGCTAGGGTGTTGCAGGCATTGCTATGGTGTTCCAGGTGGTTGCTAGTGTGTTGTAGGTGGTTACTAGGAGTTCAGGTGGTTGCTAGGGGTTGCTAGGGTATCTAAGTGGTTCTAGGATGTGCTAGGTGGTGCTATGGAGTTATAGGTGGTTGCTAGGTTGCTAGGCAGTTGTTATGGTGTTCCAAGTGGTTGCTAGGGAGTGCTGGTGGTTGCTATGTGTTCCAGGTGGTTGCTAGGGTGTGCTAGGTGGTTGCTATGAGTTCTAGGCAGTTGCTATGGTGTTGCTAGGTGGTTGCTATGGAATTCTAGCGTTGCTATGGTGTTGCTAGGTGGTTGCTATGGAGTTCAGGCCGTTGTAGGGTTGCTAGGTGGTTGCTATGGAGTTCTAGGTGGTTGCTAGGGTGTTGCTAGGTGGTTGCTATGGAGTTCTAGGCGGTTGCTATGGTGTTGCTAGGTGGTTGCTATGGAGTTCTAGGTGGTTGCTAGGTGTTGCTAGGTGGTTGCTATGGAGTTCTAGGCGGTTGCTATGGTGTTGCTAGGTGGTTGCTGGAGTTCTAGGCGGTTGCTAGGGTGTTGCTAGGTGGTTGCTATGGAGTTCTAGGTGGTTGCTAGGGTGTTGCTAGGGGGTTGTTAGGGTATTCAAAGTGGGTTGCTAGGATGTTGCTAGGTGGTTGCTATGGAGTTCTAGGTGGTTGCTATGGTGTTGCTAGGTGGTTGCTATGGAGTTCTAGGCTGTTGCTAGTGTGTTGCTAGGTGGTTGCTATGGAGTTCTAGGTGGTTGCTAGGGTGTTGCTAGGTGGTTGCTATGGAGTTCTAGGCGGTTGCTAGGGTGTTGCTAGGTGGTTGCTATGGAGTTCTAGGTGGTTGCTAGGCGGTTGCTATGGAGTTCTAGGCGATTGCTAGGGTGTTGCTATGTGGTTGCTATGGAGTTCTAGGTGGTTGCTAGGGTGTTGCTAGGGTATTCGAAGTGGTTGCTAGGATGTTGCTAGGTGGTTGCTATGGAGTTCTGGGTGGTTGCTATGGTGTTGCTAGGTGGTTGCTATGGAGTTCTAGGCGTTGCTAGGGTGTTGCTAGATGGTTGCTATGGAGTTCTAGGTGGTTGCTAGGGTGTTGCTAGGGTGTTGCTAGGTGGTTGCTATGGAGTTCTAGGCGGTTGCTAGGGTGTTGCTAGGGTATTCTAGGTGGTTGCTAGGATGTTGCTAGGTGTTTGCTATGGAGTTATAGGTGGTTGCTAGGGTGTTTCTAGGGGGTTGCTAGGGTATTCTAAGTGGTTGCTATGGTGTTGCTAGGTGGTTGCTATGGAGTTCTAGGTGGTTGCTAGGGTGTTGCTAGGTGGTTGCTATGGAGTTCTAGGTGGTTGCTAGGCGGTTGCTATGGAGTTAGAGCCGGTTGCTTGGATGTTGCTAGGGGGTTGCTATGGAGTTCTAGGCGGTTGCTAGGTCTTTACTGAGTCCAATGACACGACCCATAGTTCTCTATGACAAACGGTTCAAAAGTTATGAAATATCAAACATCGGCCAATCAGGAAGGGGGGCGAGGCTGATCTCCACCAATGGACAATGGACTCTCTACTATGTCCAATGAGGCATTGCACAATTTGTGGGCAATTTTTTCCCATAGAGATGAATGGCCGAATGTTCAAATCTAGAGAGAGACCAGAGTACTGCTGCCAGAAGACAGGGCATTGTGACATCACAAGGGTGAGAAGACAGAGCATTGTGACATCACAAAGGTGAACATTCCGCCATTCATTCTCTATGGGAAAAATTGCCCAGAAAAATTCAAATTTTTCAAAAACCGTGCAACCAATCTTTCCACAAAGTAATAGCACACCATTCCCGATCAAGCCGCTCGATTTGACATATTGCACGTGTATGTGGTGCGAAAACTCTGGGAGGAGTAGCGGTCCAAAAAATGGGTGGAAAGATAGAATAATAAAAAAAAAGGAGACAATTCCTGCAGAAATTGTGAAGTGTGGTTGCCGCCAATGCAAAGTCGACTTTCTGCTGAACAGAGTGAACAGTGGTAGGTAGTTGCTATGATGTTTGAGGCAGTTGCTAGGGTGTTGCCAGATGGTTCTATGGAGTTCTAGGTGGTTTCATGGAATTCTAGGTTGTTGCTAGGGTGGTGCTAGGTGGTTGCTATGGAGATTCAGGTGGTTGCTATGGAGCTCCAGGTGGTTGCTATGGTGTTGCTAGGTGGTTGCTATGGAGTTCTAGGCCATTGCTAGGGTGTTGCTAGGTGGTTGCTATGGAGTTCTAGGTGGTTGCTAGGGTGTTGCTAGGTGGTTGCTATGGAGTTCTAGGTGGTTGCTAGGGTGTTGCTATGGTGTTCCAAGTGGTTGCTAGGGTGTTGCTAGGCAGTTGTTATGGTGTTCCAAGTGGTTGCTAGGGTGTTGCTAGGTGGTTGCTATGGTGTTCCAGGTGGTTGCTAGGGTGTTGCTAGGTGGTTGCTTTGGAGTTATAGGCGGTTGCTATGGTGTTGCTAGGTGGTTGCTAGGGTGTTGCTAGGTGGTTGCTATGGAGTTCTAGGCGGTTGCTATGGTGTTGCTAGGTGGTTGCTATGGAGTTCTAGGCCGTTGCTAGGGTGTTGCTAGGTGGTTGCTATGGAGTTCTAGGTGGTTGCTAGGGTGTTGCTAGGTCATTGCTATGGTGTTCCATGTGGTTGCTAGGGTGTTGCCAGGCATTTGCTATGGTGTTCCAGGTGTTTGCTAGTGTGTTGTTAGGTGGTTGCTATGGAGATCTAGGCCGTTGCTAGGGTGTTGCTAGGTGGTTGCTAGGGTGTTGCTAGGTGGTTGCTATGGAGTTCTAGGCGGTTGCTATGGTGTTGCTAGGTGGTTGCTATGGTGTTCTAGGCGGTTGCTAGGGTGTTGCTAGGTGGTTGCTATGGCGTTCTAGGTGGTTGCTAGTTTGTTGCTAGGGGGTTGCTAGGGTATTCAAAGTGGTTGCTAGGATGTTGCTAGGTGGTTGCTATGGAGTTCTAGGTGGTTGCTATGGTGTTGCTAGGTGGTTGCTATGGAGTTCAAGGTGGTTGCTATGGAGTTCTAGGCGGTTGCTATGGTGTTGCTAGGTGGTTGCTATGGAGTTCTAGGTGGTTGCTAGGGTGTTGCTAGGTGGTTGCTATGGAGTTCTAGGCGGTTGCTATGGTGTTGCTAGGTGGTTGCTATGGAGTTCTAGGCGGTTGCTAGGATGTTGCTAGGTGGTTGCTATGGCGTTCTAGGTGGTTGCTAGGGTGTTGCTAGGGGGTTGCTAGGGTATTCAAAGTGGTTGCTAGGATGTTGCTAGGTGGTTGCTATGGAGTTCTAGGTGGTTGCTATGGTGTTGCTAGGTGGTTGCTATGGAGCTCTAGGCCGTTGCTAGGGTGTTGCTAGGTGGTTGCTATGGAGTTCTAGGTGGTTGCTAGGGTGTTGCTAGGTGGTTGCTATTGGGTTCCAGGTGTTTGCTAGGATGTTGCTGGGTGGTTGCTATGGAGTTCTAGGCGGTTGCTATGGTGTTGCTAGGTGGTTGCTATGGAGTTCTAGGCGGTTGCTAGGTTGTTGCTAGGTGGTTGCTATGGAGTTCTAGGTGGTTGCTAGGGTGTTGCTAGGGGGTTGCTAGGGTGTTGCTAGGTGGTTGCTATGGAGTTCTAGGTGGTTGCTATGGAGTTCTATGCGGTTGCTAGGGTGTTGCTAGGTGGTTGCTATGGAGTTCTAGGTGGTTGCTAGGGTGTTGCTAGGTGGTTGCTATGGTGTTCCATGTGGTTGCTAGGGTGTTGCTAGGCAGTTGTTATGGTGTTCCAGATTGTTGCTAGGGTGTTGCTAGGTGGTTGCTATGGTGTTCCAGGTGGTTGCTAGGGTGTTGCTAGGCGGTTGCTAGGGTATTCAAAGTGGTTGCTAGGATGTTGCTAGGTGGTTGCTATGGAGTTTAAGGCGGTTGCTCGGGTGTTGCTAGGCAGTTGTTATGGTGTTCCAGGTGGTTGCTAGGGTGTTGCTAGGTCGTTGCTATGGTGTTCCATGTGGTTGCTAGGGTGTTGCTAGGCAGTTGTTATGGTGTTCCAGATTGTTCCTAGGGTGTTGCTAGGTGGTTGCTATGGTATTCCAGGTGGTTGCTAGGGTGTTGCTAAGTGGTTGCTATGGTGTTCTAGGTGGTTACTATGGTGTTGCTAGGTGGTTTCAATGGCGTTATAGCCGGTTGCTAGGGTGTTGCCAGGCATTTGCTATGGTGTTCCAGGTGTTTGCTAGTGTGTTGTTAGGTGGTTGCTATGGAGTTCTAGGCCGTTGCTAGGGTGTTCTAGGTGGTTGCTAGGGTGTTGCTAGGGGTTTGCTATTGAGTTCTAGGCGGTTGCTAGGTCTTTACTGAGTCCAATGACGCGACCCATAGTTCTCTATGACAAACGGTTCAAAAGTTATGAAATATCAAACATCGGCCAATCAGGAAGGGGGGCAAGGCTGATCTACACCAATGGACAAATGACTCTCTACTATGTCCAATGAGGCATTGTACAATTTGTGGGCAATTTTTCCCCATAGAGATGAATGGCAGAATGTTCAAATCTAGAGAGAGACCAGAGTACTGCTGCTAGCAGACAGGGCATTGTGACATCACAAGGGTGAGAAGACAGAGCATTGTGACATCACAAAGGTGAACATTCCGCCATTCATTCTCTATGGGAAAAATTGCCCACAAAAATTCAAATTTTTCAAAAACCGTGCAACCAATCTTTCCACAAAGTAATAGCACACCATTCCCGATCAAGCCGCTCGATTTGACATATTGCACGTGTATGTGGTGCGAAAACTCTGGGAGGAGTAGCGGTCCAAAAAATGGGTGGAAAGAAATAATAATAATAATATGTGCAATAATAATAGTGTAGTTGCCCTAAGGCAACCACACTAATAATAATAATAATATGTGCAATAATAATAGTGTAGTTGCCCTAAGGCAACCACACTAATAATAATATGTGCAATAATAATAGTGTAGTTGCCCTAAGGCAACCACACTAATAATAATAATATGTGCAATAATAATAGTGTAGTTGCCCTAAGGCAACCACACTAATAATAATAATATGTGCAATAATAATAGTGTAGTTGCCCTAAGGCAACCACACTAATAATAATAATATGTGCAATAATAATAGTGTAGTTGCCCTAAGGCAACCACACTAACTAGACAATTCCTGCAGAAATTGTGAAGTGTGGTTGCCGCCAATGCAAAGTCGACTTTCTACTGAAAAGAGTGAACAGTGGAAGGTAGTTGCTATGATGTTCTGGTGGTGACTTTGGTGTTTTAGGTGGTGTCAAGGGTGTTGCTAGGATGTTGCTATGGAGTTTGAGGCTGTTGCTACGGTGTTGCTAGGTGGTTCTATGGAGTTCTAGGCGGTTGCTAGGGTGTTGCTAGGCAGTTATGGTGTTCCAGTTGGTTGCTAGGATGTTGCTAGGTGGTTGCTATGGAGTTATAGGTGGTTGCTAGGGTGTTGCTAGGCAGTTGTTATGGTGTTCCAGCTGGTTGCTAGGGTGTTGCTAGGTGGTTGCTATGGTGTTCCACGTGGTTGCCAGGGTGTTGCTAGGGTATTCTAGGTGGTTGCTATGAAGTTATAGGCAGTTGCTAGGGTGTTGCTAGACAGTTGTTATGGTGTTCCAAGTGGTTGCTAGGGTGGTGCTAGGCAGTTGTTATGGTGTTCCAAGTGGATGCTAGGGTGTTGCTAGGCAGTTGTTATGGTGTTCCAAGTGGTGGCTAGGGTGTTGCTAGGTGGTTGCTATGGAGTTCTAGGCAGTTGCTATGGTGTTGCTAGGTGGTTGCTAGAGGGTTGCTAGGTGGTTGCTATGGAGTTTTAGGTGGTTGCTATGGTGTTGCTAGGTGGTTGCTATGGAGTTCTAGGCCGTTGCTAGGGTGTTGCTAGGTGGTTGCTATGGAGTTCTAGGTGGTTGCTAGGGTGTTGCTAGGTGGTTGTTAAAGAGTTCTAGGTGGTTGCTAGGGTGTTGCTAGTTGGTTGCTATGGTGTTCCAAGTGGTTGCTAGGGTGTTGCTAGGCAGTTATGGTGTTCCAAGTGGTTGCTAGGGTGTTGCTAGGTGGTTGCTATGGTGTTCCAGCTGGTTACTAGGGTGTTGCTAGTTGGTTGCTATGGGGTTCTAGGCGGTTGCTATGGTGTTGCTAGTTGGTTGCTAGGGTGTTGCTAGGTGGTTGCTATGGAGTTCTAGGCAGTTGCTATGGTGATGCTAGGTGGTTTCTATGGAGTTCTAGGCCGTTGCTAGGGTATTGCTAGGTGGTTGCTATGGAGTTCTAGGTGGTTGCTAGGGTGTTGCTAGGTGGTTGCTATGGAGTTCTAGGCGGTTGCTATGGTGTTGCTAGGTCGTTGCTATGGAGTTCTAGGCGGTTGTTAGGGTGTTGCTAGGTGGTTCCTATGGAGTTATAGGCGGTTGCTAGGGTGTTGCTAGGGTGTTGCTATGGAGTTATAGGCGGTTGCTAGGGTGTTGCTAGGGTGTTGTTAGGTGGTTGCTAGCATGTTGCTAGGTTGTTGCTATAGTGTTGCTAGGCAGTTGTTATGGTGTTACAGGTGGTTGCTAAGGTGTTGCTAGGTGGTTGCTATGGTGTTCCAGGTGGTTGCTAGGGTGTTGCTAGGTGGATGCTATGCAGTTCTAGGTGGTTGCTATAGTGTTGCTAGGTGGTTGCTTTGGAGTTATAGCTGGTTGCTAGGGTGTTGCTAGGCATTGTGTATGGTGTTCCAGGTGGTTGCTAGTGTGTTGTTGTGTGGTTGCTATGGAGTTCCAGGTGGTTGCTTGGGGGTTGCTAGGGTGTTGCTAGGTGGTTGCTATGGAGTTCTAGGCGGTTGCTAGCGTGTTGTTAGGCATTTGCTTTGGAGTTATAGGCGGTTGCTAGGGTGTTGCTAGGGTATTCTGGGTGTTTGCTAGGATGTTGCTAGCTGGTTGCTATGGAGTTATAGGCGGTTGCTAGGGTGTTGCTAGGCAGTTGTTATGGTGTTCCAGATTGTTGCTAGGGTGTTGCTTGGTGGTTGCTATGGTGTTCCAGGTGGTTGCTAGGGTGTTGCTAGGTGGTTGCTAGGATGTTGCTAGGTGGTTGCTATGGACTTATAGGCAGTTGCTAGGGTGTTGCTAGGCATTTGCTATGGTGTTCCAGGTGGTTGCTATGGAATTCTAGATGGTTGCTAGGGTTTTCTAGCTGGTTGTTATGGGTTGCTAGGTCGTTGCTATGGAGTTAGTGCCGGTTGCTAGGGTGTTGCTAGGTGGTTGCTATGGAGTTCTAGGTGGTTGCTAGGTCTTTACTGAGTCCAATGACGCAACCCATAGTTCTCTATGACAAACGGTTCAAAAGTTATGAAATATCGAACATCGGCCAATCAGGAAGGGGGGCGAGGCTGATCTCCACCAATGGACCAAGGACTCTCTACCATGTCCAATAAGGCATTGCACAATTTGTGGGCAATTTTTCCCCATAGAGATGAATGGCTGAATGTTCAAATCTAGAGAGAGACCAGAGTACTGCTGCCAGAAGACAGGGCATTGTGACATCACAAGGGTGAGAAGACAGAGCATTGTGACGTCACAAAGGTGAACATTCCGCCATTCATTCTCTATGGGAAAAATTGCCCACAAAAATTCGAATTTTTCAAAAACCGTGCAACCAATCTTTCCACAAAGTAATAGCGCTCTATTCCCGATCAGGCCGCTCGATTTGACATATTGCATGTGTATGTGGTGCGAAAACTCTGGGAGGAGTAGCGGTCCAAAAAATGGGTGGAAAGATAGAATAATAATAATAATATGTGCAATAATAATAGTGTAGTTGCCCTAAGGCAACCACACTAACTAGACAATTCCTGCAGAAATTGTGAAGTGTGGTTGCCGCCAACGCAAAGTCGACTTTGTGCTGAACGGAGTGAACAGTGGTAGGTAGTTGCTATGATGTCTGAGGCAGTTGCTAGGGTGTTGCTAGGTGGTTCTATGGAGTTCTAAGTGGTTTCATGGAATTCTAGGCGGTCGCTAGGGTGGTGCTAGGTGGTTGCTATGGAGTTTCAGGTGGTTGCTATTGAGCTCCAGGTGGTTGCTAGGGCATTGCTAGGTGGTTGCTAGGGTATGCTAAGTGGTTGCTAGGATGTTGCTAGGTGGTTGCTATGGAGTTCTAGGCGGTTGCTACGGTGTAGCTAGGTAGTTGTTTTGGTGTTCCAGGTGGTTGCTAGGGTGTTGCTAAGTGGTTGCTATGGAGTTATAGCCGGTTGCTAGGGTGTTGCTAGGCATTTCCTATGTAGTTATAGGCAGTTGCTAGGGTGTTGCTAGGGTATTCTAGGTGGCTGCTAGGATGTTGCTAGGTGGTTGCTATGGAGTTATAGGTGGTTGCTAAGGTGTTGCTAGGCATTTGCTATGGAGTTATAGGCAGTTGCTAGGGTGTTGCTAGGGTATTCTAGGTGGTTGCTAGCATGTTGCTAGGTGGTTGCTATAGTGTTGCTAGGCAGTTATGGTGTTCAGTGGTTGCTAGGGTGTTGCTAGGTGGTTGCTATGGTGTTCAGGTGGTTGCTATGGAGTTCTAGGTGGTTGCTATGGTGTTGCTAGGTGGTTGCTTTGGAGTTATAGTGGTTGCTAGGGTGTTGCTAGGTGTTGCTATGGTGTTCCAGGTGGTTGCTAGGTGTTGCTAGGTGGTTGCTATGGTGTTCAGGTGTTGCTAGGGTGTTGCTAGCAGTTGTTATGGTGTTCAGGTATTGCTAGGGTGTTGCTAGGTGGTTGCTATGGAGTTCTAGCGGTTGCTAGGTGTTGCAAAGTGGTTGCTAGGGTGTTGCTAGGTGGTTGCTAGGAGTTCTTGGTTGCTATGGTGTTGCTAGGTGGTTGCTATGGTGTTGCTAGGCGTTGCTAGGGTGTTGCTAGGTGGTTGCTAGGGTGGTGCTAGGTGGTTGCTATGGAGTTCAAGGCGGTTGCTAGGTGTTGCTAGGTGGTTGCTATGGGTTCTAGGGTTGCTAGGGTGTTGCTAGGTGGTTGCTATGGAGTTCTAGGCTGTTGCTATGGTGTTGCTAGGTGGTTGCTATGGAGTTCTAGGTGTTGCTAGGGTGTTGCTAGGTGGTTGCTTGGGTGTTGCTAGGGGTTGCTAGGGTATGTCTAAGTGGTTGCTAGGTGTTGCTAGGTGGTTGCTATGGAGTTCTAGGCGGTTGCTATGTGTTGCTAGGTGGTTGCTATGGAGTTCTAGGCTTGCTAGGGTGTGCTAGGTGGTTGCTATGGAGTTCTAGGTGGTTGCTAGGGTGTTGCTAGGTGGTTGCTATGGAGTTCTAGGGTTCGGTTGCTAGGGTGTTGCTAGGTGGTTGCTATGGAGTTCTAGGTGGTTGCTAGGGTGTTGCTAGGGTATGATTCTAAGTGGTTGCTAGGATGTTGCTAGGTGGTTGCTATGGAGTTCTAGGCGGTTGCTAGGTGTTGCTAGGTGGTTGCTATGGAGTTCTAGGTGGTTGCTAGGGTGTTGCTAGGTGGTTGCTATGGAGTTCTAGGTGGTTGCTAGGGTGTTGCTAGGGGAGTGGTGCTATGGAGTTTCTAAGTGGTTGCTAGGATGTTGCTAGGTGGTTGCTATGGAGTTATAGGGGTTGCTAGGGTGTTGCTAGGTGTTATGGTGTCCAGGTTTTTGCTAGGGTGTTGCTAGGTGGTTGCTATGGTGTTGCTAGGTGGTTGCTATGGAGTTCTAGGTGGTTGCTAGGGTGTTGCTAGGTCGTTGCTATGGTGTTCCATGTGGTTGCTAGGGTGTTGCTAGGCAGTTGTTATGGTGTTCCAGGTGTTTGCTAGCGTGTTGTTAGGTGGTTGCTATGGAGTTCTAGGTGGTTGCTAGGGTGTTGCTAGGTGGTTGCTATCGAGTTATAGCCGGTTGCTAGGGTGTTGCTAGGCATTTGCTATGGTGTTCCATGTGGTTGCTATGGAATTCTAGACGGTTGTTGGGTGCTCTAGCTGGTTGTTATGGAGTTCCTAGGTTGTTTCTATGGAGTTAGAGCCGGTTGCTAGGATGTTGCTAGGGGGTTGCTATGGAGTTCTAGGCAGTTGCTAGGTCTTTACTGAGTCCAATGTCGCGACCCATAGTTCTCTATGACAAACGGTTCAAAAGTTATGGAATATCAAACATCGGCCAATCAGGAAGGGGGGCGACGTTGATCTACACCAATGGACAAGGGACTCTCTACCATGGCCAATGAGGCATTGCACAATTTGTGGGCATTTTTTCCCTATAGAGATGAATGGCAGAATGTTCAAATCTAGAGAGAGACCAGAGTACTGCTGCTAGAAGACAGACCATTGTGACATCACAGGGGTGAGAAGACAGAGCATTGTGACATCACAGAGGTGAACATTCCGCCATTCATTCTCTATGGGAAAAATTGCCCACAAAAATTCAAATTTTTCAAAAACCGTCCACCCAAACTTTCCAAAAAGTAATAGCACACCATTCCCGATCAGGCCGCTCGATTTGACATATTGCACGTGTATGTGGTGCGAAAACTCTGGGAGGAGTAGCGGTCCAAAAAATGGGTGGAATAATAATAATAATAAATAAATAATATGTGCAATAATAATAGTGTAGTTGCCCTAAGGCAACCACACTAACTAGACAATTCCTGCAGAAATTGTGAAGTGTGGTTGCCGCCAACGCAAAGTCAACTTTGTGCTGAACGGAGCGAACAGTTTCTGTAGCATGAGCAGAGACATAGTATGGTATACATGATATAACATCACGGCAACGAGTTCATTTGCAACACACGTATTCAGAGCTAAATTAACCCTTCATCAATACTTGAGATCAGCGATTTACTCACGGTATGCTGTGACGAGTGACGGCGAATCATAAAGCTAGCTGGCCACTTCAGAGGTCTTGGAAAAACGTTATATCTCACTGCACAACCGCTCCATTTTAAAAAGCAAGACAGGGCTAGGAGATTAATGTGATTGATTTATGGTTTTACGTTAAGTTCAGCTCATTTTTACCATTCAAATAAAAACATTTAACTGTGCTGCAATTCAGAGTTTAATCTATTACCTTAGATACGAACTCATAGACACAGGATAGCCTACTACGTGTTAGCCGACCCAAATTTCTGGAGTTAGACCGGACCTGAAGCTGCTGCACAGTGCTGGTTGTCGAGCGTATGTTGTACTTTTTAGTAAAGTCTGGCTGTGTCGAAAATTCGTTTATTCAGTAGCTAGAGCATAAAGCTTTCTAACCAGGTATAACTAAGCACACGTCTATTTTTGGTTTTTTTAATATCGTTTTTTAGGTCAACCGAAAGCTATGTCATCATGTCATAGAACGTATTCGCTCTTTGTTAGCACTAGCATGCAAATACGCAAAGTCTGGCTTGTTTGAAAATTCGTTTATTCAGTAGCTGAGAGCATAAGCTTTCTAACCAGGTACAACAGCACGTCTATTTTTGTTTTTTAATATCGTTTTTTAGGTCAACCGAAAGCTATGTCATCATGTCATAGAACGTATTCGCTCTTTGTTAGCACTAGCATGCAAATACGCAAAGTCTGGCTTGTTTGAAAATTCGTTTATTCAGTAGCTGAGAGCATAAGCTTTCTAACCAGGTATAACAGCACGTCTGTTTTGGTTATTTTAATATCGTTTTTTAGGTCAACCGAAAGTGCTCTCATTATCGCATTAAAGCCATGACTGTTTGTTAGCACTAGCATTCTAAGCGCTGCATGTGACGAAACGTCGTCAACGAATTTGCGTAATATCTCCTGAAATACTATTATTATTGAGGACTTCTGGGTATGCCTAAGCCATATGTTTGTTGATATACCTAGCTGACAGCGTTTTCATTTGTAATTTTTCATTTTGAATATCGTTCTTTCACTTCCGCAATCAGCTATTTCCTATCCAGGCTGCTGAGACCGTAGAGCTGACCGCATCACGTGTGCAAAGCCGAATGCTGTAACTTCACCGTTCGCATATGAATGACGTCACCTTCTCCATTCATCTCTATGGGGAAAAATTGGGCATAAAAATTAATATTTCTCAAAAACCGTGCAGCGAAACTTTCCACAAAGTAATAGCACACGATTCCCAAAGAAGCCGGTCATTTTGACATATGGCACGTGTATGTGGTGTGAAAACTCTGGGAGGAGTAGCGGTCCAAAAAATGGGTGGAATAATAATAATAATAACTAGACAATTCCTGCAGAAATTGTGAAGTGTGGTTGCCGCCAACGCAAAGTCGACTTTGTGCTGAACGGAGTGAACAGTGGTAGGTAGTTGCTATGATGTCTGAGGCAGTTGCTAGGGTGTTGCTAGGTGGTTCTATTGAGTTCTAGGTGGTTTCATGGAATTCTAGGACGGTCGCTAGGGTGGTGCTAGGTGGTTGCTATGGAGTTTCAGGTGGTTGCTATAGAGCTCCAGGTGGTTGCTAGGGTATTCTAAGTGGTTGCTAGGATGTTGCTAGGTGGTTGCTATGGAGTTCTAGGCCGTTGCTAGGGTGTTGCAAGGTGGTTGCTATGGAGTTCTAGGCGGTTGCTAGGGTGTTGCTAGGTGGTTGCTATGGAGTTCTAGGTGGTCGCTAGGGTGTTGCTAGGTGGTTGCTATGGTGTTCCAAGTGGTTGCTAGGGTGTTGCTAGGCAGTTATGGTGTTCCAAGTGGTTGCTAGGGTGTTGATAGGTGGTTGCTATGGTGTTCCAGGTGGTTGCTAGGGTGTTGCTAGGTGGTTGCTATGGAGTTCTAGGCGGTTGCTATGGTGTTTCTAGGTGGTTGCTAGGGTGTTGCTAGGTGGTTGCTATGGAGTTCTAGGCGGTTGCTATGGTGTTTCTAGGTGGTTGCTAGGGTGTTGCTAGGTGGTTGCTATGGAGTTCTAGGCAGTTGCTATGGTGTTGCTAGGTGGTTGCTATGGAGTTCTAGGCAGTTGCTATGGTGTTGCTAGGTGGTTGCTATGGAGTTCTAGGCAGTTGTTATGGTGTTCCAAGTGGTTGCTCGAGTGTTGCTAGGTGGTTGCTATGGAGTTCTAGGTGGTTGCTAGGGTGTTGCTAGGCGATTGCTATGGAGTTATTGGCGGTTGCTAGGGTGTTGCTATGGTATTCTAGGTGGTTGCTAGGATGTTGCTAGGTGGTTGCTATGGGTTGTAGGGGTTGCTGGTGTTGCTAGGTGGTTTCTATGGAGGTTGCTAGGGGTTTTAGGGTGTTGCTAGGTGGTGTTTAGTTCTAGGTGGTTGCTAGGGTTCTAGAGTGGTTGCTAGGTGTTGCTAGGTGGTTGCTATGGAGTTCTAGGCCGTTGCTATGGTGTTGCTAGGTGGTTACTATGGAGTTCTAGGTGGTTGCTAGGGTGTTGCTAGGTTGTAGTGTTGCTATGGAGTTCTAGGTGGTTGCCAGGTGTGTTGTAGGGGTGTGCTAGGTTGGTTGCTATGGGTTTAGGTGTTGCTATGGTGTTGCTAGGTGGTTGCATATGGAGTTCTAGGCGGTTGCTATGGTGTTGCTAGGTGGTTGCTATGGAGTTCTAGGCTGTTGCTAGGTGTTGCTAGGTGTGCAGTTCTAGGTCTAGGTTGCTAGGGTGTTGCTAGGTGGTTGCTAGGAGTTCTAGGTGTTGCTATGGTGTTGCTAGGTGGTTGCTATGGAGTTCTAGGCGTTGCTAGGGTGTTGCTAGGTGGTTGCTATGGAGTTCTAGGTGGTTGCTAGGGTGTTGCTAGGGGTTGCTAGGGTATTCAAGTGTGTTCTAGGATGTTGCTAGGTGGTTGCTATGGAGTTCTAGGGGTTGCTATGGTGTTACTAGGTGGTTGCTATGGAGTTCTAGGCGTTGCTAGGAGTTGCTAGGTGGTTGCTATGGAGTTCTAGGTGGTTGCTAGGGTGTTGCTAGGGTGTTGCTAGGTGGTTGCTAAGGAGTTCAGGGGGTTGCTATGGTGTTGCTAGGTGGTTGCTATGGAGTTCTAGGCCGTTGTAGGGTGTTCTAGGTGTAGAGTTCTAGGGGTTGCTAGGTGTTGTGGCTAGTCGTGTTGCTATGGTGTAGTTTCTAGGCGGTTGCTATGGTGTTGCTAGGTGGTTTCTATGGAGTTAGGCGGTTGCTAGGGTGTTGCTAGGTGGTTGCTATGAGTTCTAGGAGTTGCTAGGGTGTTTGCTAGGTGGTTGGTTATGGAGTTCTAGGCGGTTGCTATGGGTGTTGCTAGGTGGTTGCTATGGAGTTCTAGGTGGTTGCTAGGGTGTTGCTAGGGTTGCTAGGTCTAGGTTGCTATGGTGTTCTATGGTGGTTGCTAGGGTGTTGGGCTAGGCAGGTTGCTAATGGTGTTCAGTGGTTGCTAGGTGGTTGCTAGGTGGTTGCTATGGTGTTGCTAGGTGGTTGCTATGGGTTCTGGGTTGCTAGGTGGTTGCTTATGGTCTATGGTTCTAGGGTTGCTAGGATGGTTGCTACGGTGTTAGCTGGTTCTAGGCGTTGCTAGGTGGTTGCTATGGTTCAGTTGCTAGGTGTTGCTAGGTGGTTGCTATGGAGTTCTAGGTGGTTGCTAGGGTTTCTAGGGTTGTATATCTAGTGGTTGCTAGGTGTTGCTAGGTGGTTGCTATGAGTTCTAGGCGTGCTAGGGTTGCTAGGTGTTGCTAGGGTCAGGTGTTGCTAGGCAGTTCTAGGCGGTTGCTAGTGGTTCTATGGAGTCTAGGTGGTTGACCTAGGTGTGCTAGTGAGTTGCTAGTGGTTGCTAAGGATCGGTTCAAGGGGTTGCTAGGTGTTGCTAGGGTTCAAATGGATTCTAGGCAGTTGCTAGGTGTGCTATGGAGTTCTAGGTGGTTGCTAGGTTTGCTAGTGTTGCTATGGATTCTAGGCGTTGCTAGGGTGCTAGGTGGTTCTATGGAGTTCTAGGGGTTGCTAGGGGTTGCTAGGTGGTGCTATGGAGTCAGGCGTTGCTAGGTGTTGCTAGGTGTTGTATGAGTTCTAGGGGTTGCTAGGTGTTGCTAGGGTTGCTATGGAGTTCTAGGCGGTTGCTAGGTGTTGCTAGGTGTTCTAGGGTTCAGGTGTGCTAGGTGTTGCTAGGTGGTTGCTATGGGTTTAGGGTGCTAGGTGTTGCTAGGTGGTTGCTAGGTTCTAGTGTTGCTATGTGTTGCTAGCAGGTTTGGGTTAGGTGGTTGCTAGGGGTTCTAGTGGTGCTAGGTGTTGCAGGTGTTGCTAGGGTTTAGGTGGTTGCTAGGTGTTGCTAGTGGTTGCTTGGTTAGGGGCTGGTGTGCTAGGTGTTCGTGTTGCTGGGTGGGGTGGTTCTAGGTCGTGGTGCTGGGGGTGCTAGGTGTTCAGGTTGCTATGGAGTTTGGTTGTAGTGTTGTGGTGTGGTATTGAGTTGAGCTATGGTAGGTCTGGGTTGCTTTAGTTAGGTGTGTCTGGTTTGGTTAGTGGTCTGTTGTGAGGTCTAGGTGTTGGGTCAGGTCTAGTGTGCTAGTCATGTCAGCGTCGTGTAGGTTCTGAGTTCTGGTTAGGTCTGGTTGTGGTCTAGTGTGCAGGTTGCTAGGTTGCTGTATAGGTTTGTTTAGGGTGCGGGTCTGGGGTGTGTTTGCGGTTGCTATGATTCGGTTGCTAGGTGCATAGTCAGGTGTGGTGTTGCTGTGTTAGTTCAGGTGTGTGCTAGTTTGTTTGGTTAGGGTGCTAGGTGTTGTAGGTTGGTGTGCTGTGTCGGGTGCTGTATAAGGTTAGGATTTGTAGTGTTTAGAGTTCTAGGGTTTAGGTGTTAGTGTGTATGACTAGCGTGCGGTTAGTGGTTATAGTCTGGTGAGTGTTCTAGGTGCTAGGGTTCTGCAGGTGCTGGTTAGGTGTGCTAGTGGTTGTGTGTGTGTTATGGGATCTAGGGTTGCTGTGTGTGTAGGTTGTAGGTTGTGCTTGTTTTTCTAGTTTCAGGTGCTAGGGTTGGTGTGTTGGTTGCTTGGTTCGGTGAGGGTGGCTAGGTGTGTAGGTCTGTGTGTAGTGGTCTATGGGGTAGGGTAGGTTGCTATTCGTGTTGGTGTTGCAGGGGTCAGAGTTAGGGTTGTGGTGCAGGTCTAGTTCGGGTTGTAGTTAGTGGTCTAGTTTGGTGGGGTGTGTAGGTCTATGAGTTCTGGTGCAGGTTGTCAGGTTTAGTGTGATGTGGGAGTGTTCGGTTTATCTAGGTCGGTTCAGTGTGGTAGGGTTGTGCATTCTAGTGGCGGTGTAGGTGCTATGATTAGGGTTGTATTAGTTCAGTGGACAATTGTGGGCAATTTTTCCATGAAATGAATGCAGATCAATTGGAGAGCAG